>NC_044333.1:12029477-12330065 GCF_007399415.2 Gopherus evgoodei | reverse complement strand
TTTATATGGCTCCCCAAAATGTAATGGGCATTTTGCAAATACATAGATAACATCACTGCCTAGATAAACTTTAAATCCAAGCATTAGACTAGCTGCTTTAGGACATAGAGCAAGGGATTAGAAGGGTCTCCCTCCACCTCTTGAGCCCCTGCACAGTGGGCAGGCAAAATGCAGTCCTCATGCTCCCCTAGAACAAGCACCAAACATCCTCTAGAGGTGCACAACATCTAAAAAGAGGCTGGGGAGGAAGATTCATGTCCCTTCCATTCCTTAGTATTGGCCATCAGAGCTGGCTGAGTGAGCAGGGGTCAGTATACTTCCCTGAATGGGTATATTATTTGCCTTTGCACTTTGGATTTTTGCAAAGTGCCCCACATGAACTGCCTGTGAAGGCAAGGCCGGCGCTTCCATTGAGGCGAACTAGGCTATCACCTAGGATGCCAGCATTTTCTGGGGGAGGCATTTTGCCAGGGGGGGCAGCAGGCAGCTCCGGTGGACCTGCCACAGTCGTGCCTGCGAGGGTCCACTGGTCCGCGGCTCCGGTGGAGCTGCTGCAGGCACGGCTGCGGCAGCTCCACCGGAGCTGCGGACCAACGGACCTTCCACAGAAATGGCCGTGCGCCGAAATGGCCGTGCGCCTAGAGTGTGAGAAACCCTGGCTCCGGTCCTCTGTGAAGGCCAACTTGGAAGGGACAGCAAGAGCAGAATGCTGTTGCCCAGCCACTTAGGGTATTTCTGCACTGCAATCACAGAGTAAGACTGCAGCTCAAGTAGACATACCCATGCTAGTTTTAATCTTGCTATCTTGGGTCTCAGACCAGTGAAGACACAGTAGCTTGCACTTCAGCACAGACTGTACAAGTTCATCTAAACACCTTCCCAGAGAATTCCTTATGGCAAGACCATCCCAGAGCCACAGACCCTAGGCAGCTGCTGAGCGACTTTGACATTCTGCCAGGTACTGAAGTCTCAAGAAACAAATTTCCTTTTGGGAAACACCCTGTTTTTCTGGGGGCTTTCCAGTTCACAGGAAATTTTATATCTTTTGGTTGAGTTCCAATTCGAAATAATATCAGATTTTGAAAACATGACATTTCCTGGTGAACAGGAAATCCTGTATTTTAGCCAGCTCTACCTGAGTGTGCTTTTCAACCCACATAAATGTGCTCAGATAAACACTGGGTAAGTCTTAACTTGTATGTGGGCTGCGAACACCCAGTATAAAGGTTGTGTCTCACTACTTGGAACAACTGCATATGGTACAATTTGGCTGGCTCCCCTTAACACCATTCTTCTTCAGCTAGTTCAGAGTCTGCCATGGGCTCACGCAGAGCCTGCAGACACATACAGCATGTGACCTTTCATCCTCACATGTGTTCTTAATGAGCTTCCCAAGTATCTAAAGGAACACACCCTTCTTGGCAGCCTCAAGCCTCATCCTCTCCTCTGTGGGTCAGGGATGCTGTATTTTGGCACATGAATGTGGACAGTCTAAGGAGGCATGTGGTACCAAAGTGGCATTACAGTTACAGAAGAGTTTGCAGAGTTTACAGCCTGATTCCAAAATTTGTTCCCTTCATTGCATACAGCGCGATGTGTGAGTCACCCACTAGCATTTGTGTTGCTAGTAGAAACCTAGAGCCTAACATAGAAATGGCATGTCTATTTTTGGTATGTTTTGGTTTTTGACAGAGGAGAATAAGTTACAGTCAGCTGTTTCATTTCCCTCTCCAACCTGCTTGTGTCCCCATGCACCAAACCAAAATCACCAGGGACTTTGATTTGGAACATAGCCTCACTCCTATTACACATCTGAGTGCACTCCCCCCATCCCCCGGCCGTGCAATACAGTTGGGGCATTGCAGAAGCTTTGGCTCAGTTTCTGCTTGGGTTTCTGCAACTTCACCTAGTCACCAAGGCCTTCCAGGCTGCTTTGGTGACTTAGCCTTCCACATAAGTCACAGTTCCACCCCTTCTGGGATACCCACATCCACAAGGCATATGTTCAGGCCTGTGAATACACTTCTTCCTTCCCCTCTGCCAGGAAGGAATACCACATTCCCTTTTTCCTTTTAATCAAGGGGCCCTTTACAGCAGTGGTTCTCAACCAGGGGTCTGGAGGCCCTTGTGAGGGCTGCGAGCAGAGTTCAGGCAGCCTGCCAAGCAGGACCAATGTTACACTCATTGAGGTCTAGGCAGAAGCACGAGGACTTAAGCCCTGCCACCTGGGGCTGAAGCCGAAGCCTGAGCAGTTTAGCTTTGTGGGGCCCATGTGGCGTGGGGCCCCAGGAAATTGCCCTGCTTGCTGCCTTCTAAAGCCAGCCCTGGCTTCTATATGCAGAAAAACAGTTGTTGGGGCACTGGCAGTTGTTGGGGCCATGGGATTTTTTTATAGCACGTTGAGGAGGCTCAGAAAGAATAAGGTTGAGACCCCTGCTGTGCACCGTCTCCCTAGGGTTGTGCACAGTCCTCTTCATGCCCCCAAAGCACCTGAAGTAAACAATGGCAATGTGGCTGACTGAGTTTCTTTGAATATTATGCAGGGCTCAAATCTGATCACATTTTTTCCTCAGTTATTTTGCAGCTGGCAGCAGTGAGAAGTGGGTGTACGACATGGCCATTTATATCTTCCTTCCTTTCAGCTGGAACACAACTCTCCTGCTGCCTGGGAAGTGCTGCTGGAATCTAGATATCACTCCCCATTATCCACATGACATCTGAAGGGGTCACAAAATGATTCCACCAATAATTCAGACCAACTATTTGCCCCAGGGCATGAAAACATACAGGAACTTCCACTTCAAGAGTAACTGGCAGAGGCTTCCAATATTGGTATAAACAACACCATAAGTCATGGGCAGAGGGGGAGGAGATAGAAAGAACAGATAGTGGTGGAAAATATCTCTAGGCCCACCATGTCCTCAAATGGTTAGTCTTTTACAAAAATATTTTTTCACTCCTTTGCAGTTCCTTGTTCTGGCTGACAATAAAAGCAGAAGTGCCAAAATACCACAACAAATGCTGTTCTTGTGGCATTTCTGGCCTTACTAGAGGAGACAGGAAGTTCAGGAAAACTTATGAGAGGTAATCAAGGACTACCAACTTTTGTAATATGATGTGGCCACAAGGAATATCAATCTCAGAAGCAAGAATACTTGAAAGCATAGAACACTGAAATGTAAGTCTGGAAGGGACCTCAAGCATTCATCTACGCCAGGTCCCTGCTCTGTGGAGGACAACGCATACCTAGACCGTCCCTGACAAGTGTTTGTTTAGCCAGTTCTTAAAAACCTTGAATGACAGGGATACCACAACCTCCCTTGGAAGCCTATTCCAGCACTTAGCCATCCTTCTAGTTAGGAAGATTTTCCCTCTCCCCCAGTATCTCCCTTGCTGAAGATTAAGACAATTACTTCTTGTTCTACCTTCAAGGGACATGAAGAACTGTCTCTGTTATAAAAGCAATTAATATATTCAAAAATTTATCAGGTCCCCTCAGTTTTCTTTGCTCTAGACTAAACATGCCGAGGTTTAACCTTTTCTCATAGTTCAGGTTTTCTAAACCTTTAATCATTTTTGTTGCTCTCCTCTGGACTCTCTCTAATTTGGCCACATTTTTCTTAAAGTGTAGTTTCCAGAACTGGACACAGTACTTCAGCTAATACCTCACCAATGCCAAGTAGAGCAGGATAATTATCTCCCATGTCTTACATAAGACACTGCTGTTAATACACCCCAAAATTATATTGGCCTTTTTAGTAACTGATTCACACTGTTGAGTCATATTCAAATTTGTGATCCACTATAATCCCCAGGTCCTTTTCAGCAGTACTACTTCATAGCCAATTATGCCTGATTTTGCTACATTTAATTTTTCCTTCGTAAATGCAGTACATTGCACTTGTCTTCACTAAATTTCCATTTTGTTGATTTCAGACCAGTTTTCCAATTTGTCATGGCCATTTTGAATTCTAATCCTTGTCACAGATCAGGGCAATTACATTTGTATTCCACCTCTATGGTTAACCAGGGCGCCTGCCTGAGGCTTCTTAGCCATAGCTCTCTTGGGAGGAGACCTGAATCTCTCTCCCTTCTGACTGGGATATTCCCAGGCTGAAGAGTTTTCGGTCTGTTTTATTCCCCAGCAAGGAAGATTGCCTCAACAGGCAAGTTCCTGCACTCTGTTTTCTCTTCAGAGATTATGAACAACTATGATTGCCCATAGTTTAACATTACTGCACAACTTTTCTAAGCACATTTATTCTTAGGGTAAAAGTATTACAGAGAAAACACTAAAAACAGTAAGAGAACCTACATACATGGTAATAAGCTTATCATGATCACCCCTCACTCCAACAAGGGTTCTGGCTGGTGATTAGTCCTTCAAACTGCACTCAGTGGTTTTACCTGTGGTCACATGTTCATCATAGCTTCAGCTCAGAACCAGCACCCCCACAAGTCAGTTCATCTTTGATCTGCCCACATGTTACAGATGATCAGACAAAAGGTTGTCTCCACCAGGGCAAAGCTTCAAAGGCTGAATCCATACGTGAGATTGCAATCTCGTTCTCCCAAATGCTTCCTAGGAATTCCACTTCACATATATTATCCCAACAGATCATTAATATCTGCTACATTGTTCAACATAGTCTTTTGAATTCCCAGAGATTGCATTAATTCTGTCTTCCTCTCAAAGAAATTCAGTGCAATCCCACAATAATAAAATTAACTCCTAAAACACTTAAACTTAATTCAGTAGGGATATTGCAGAAAAACGCCATAACAGTCACAATCCTGTCCTTCAAAGTACTAGCAACTCTTCCCAGGTGAGTGCCATCCACAAATTTTATTAGCATACTCTCTATTCCATTATTCAAGTCATTAATGAAAATATTGACTAGTACCAGACCCAGAACAGACCTCTGCAGGATCCCAGTAGATACATCCCCTCAGTTTGACATTGAACTGTTGATAACTACTCTGAGTATGGTCTTTCAACCAGCTGTGCACTAATCTTATAGTAATTTTATCTGGACCAATTCCTTTAGTTTGCTTATGAGGTCATGTGGGACTGTGTCTAAAACCAAGATATATCATATTTAGAACTTCTCCCTGTCGACTATGCCAGTAACCCTGTCAAAGATTATTTGTTCTTGACCAATCCATGTCAGCTATTTCTTATAACCTTAATCATCTCTAGGTGCTCACAAATTGATTGTTTATTAAATTTATTTCAATAGCTTTCCAGTTATCAAAGTTAGGCTGGTTGGTCTATAATTCCCCAGTTTGAAGGTACCTGATCTTTTCCAAACCTTTTAGGCTTATCCCAGTTTTAGAAGATCTATTTTATGAAATATAAAGCAAACCAGTTCCAGTTGGGACACTTTGGTCTCACACTTCTGAGCGATAGAACCATTTCAATTAAGTGCTTCCCTTTGTCCATTCCAAGATCCTTTGAAAAGTCATATCTGGCAGTAAACAGTGGGGGGAGGGGGGGGAGAGGATATATTTTTAATAAAAAGAAGTCATCCAAGAAAATTGTTCCTACTAACTCATACCAGTAGCCCCAGCTGAACTGTTTATGAAAGATGAGTACAAAGCCCAAGTTTTCCCCCTTTTACCTTCTGAGAGGCAGGCAGCCAGCCTGAGGCAGGCCTATGTCTGTGTGGGAATGCCACCAGGAAGCTGAAGCACTTCAGACTTATCAAAAAAGGAGAAAATTTCACAAAAAACCTTGCACTTTAATTACTGGCAATTAGAAAATCCTGGTTTAGGGTGTTTACAGCTCAGAAATGCTAATGAGTGCCAATTGTGTCAGAATATTTGATGAAGCTCTTTAAGCCTAGCTTGCAAAACTTTAAACATTCACTACAACCTATGATCAGAGTGTCCTGGGGGGTTTTCAAGATGACTCGCAGAAGTCAAAAGTGCTTTAGCAGTCTCCACACAGTTCCCTGTGGACGAGAGTTTGCATCACAATCATGAGCACCCAACTTGTTTGGCAAGAGACATTCCTAACTGGCAGTTTTATGGAAGACTGGATAGCATCTTAGTAATACTAGAGGTCATTATCTGAATGATAACATGGAATTCCACAGCTGAGGATAAAATGAATAACCCTGGTACGATAGTCGAGGGATAAGTGCATAGGAAATGGAAAAAAAGGTTATTCTGTGTGGGTTGGTTACCTTTTAACATATGGCATAGCTGTGTTGGTAACGGTCTCAGTAAATTAAAGACTAAAAGGAAACAGTACAGGTAAGGAATTATTTTAGAGTAAAATTAGCATGAAAAAATACAAGAACAAAAATTAATTCTGGGGCCTAACAGATGATACATTCCATCACAGATATAATGCTGATGATGAACAGTAGCTACACAAGTCTCCATATGTCATAAAACATAAGCAATAAAATCAAGACAAAGAATTGAAAAGACAAATAACAAAGCTCTGTGCATCATTAATGAATTATGAGGATAGAAAGGCAGACGATAACCCTCCATGCATATAATAATGACAACTTTGACTGGTGGTGCTCCTCCATGCCTGAGTGTTTAATAAGATGTATTGGAATTAAAAATTTAAAAAATCAAGTCTATGTGCTTCATAAAATATGAGGGAAGAAGTAACTCCTGCCAAAGTTAAGTTGTCAGCATCGCACATATGATTAAAGAGTGAGATGTAACTCTTGATGCAAATGCACTTAAGTGAAGTATGGCGGCACTCTAATACCAATACCAAAACAAGTAGTACAATCAGTAGCTGCACATTTTGTTAACTTAAAGGAAGAGTTCTGATCCCTATCAAAAGACCTGGGGAGACAGCATTAAATTTTATGCATCCTTGTATCTGCTGTCCTTTTTACCAGCTACTTTATTCCATGATAGATCTTCAGATCTGAAGACCTGACAAAACGGTCAGTCATCCAGTGTGACTTCTTTCATATAAGCAACAAGTGCATTAGAAAGAAGATCTAAGAGCCTGCTTAGAGCACAGTCAGTTGTTCAAGAATTGAACATAACTTGTTTTTTGTGCATGGAGCATATAGAGTTTTGTGTGATCCTTTCAATAAACCTATGCTCCTCAAATTGAAGAGATAGCAGCAATCAGAACTTTTTCTTCCTTCACAACCACCGGTGGCATCTTTATGCTGAGATCTCAACTCCACTGGATTCTAAATTAATATTGCCAAATTCTTTGCATCTACATCTGGAGCTATGACTGAATTTCAGTCTCATCTCGGTTTAATGATTTATCCCCAGTCTTTCCCAGAAATCTCAAATTGGTTTGGGAATCGGTGTTTGGTCGGTTAAAGTGCTGCAGCTTAGTCTGCTTTCCCCTCCCCATTAGATGGGGCAAGGGAGCTCAGCTCTTTTGTTAACCTAATGTCACAGAGTTCTATAAAATTCCCATTCCTTGGGGGCAATTCCTTGTCATGCACATAGCTGAAAGCATGGTCTCTTCAGAGATTGCCAGTATTTGCTTTGACATGCCCATATCGCAGAGAAAGAGTGTGCTATGACCACTTACAACCCTGCTATATATTGCTACATTTTAGGTTAAATAATGTTAAATCCAACAGCCACAAAGCAGGAATTGGAAATCTCAGCCCTGCAACCCTTATATAATGCTGCAATGAATGCACATGGCATGATTCTGATCTCGTTTACACAGGTATAACTGCATCTACCTAAATGGAATCATTCCTGATTTACACCAGGAAAACAGTATGCCTGCAATCCCTGGTGAAGTCTGGTTTACAATATGAAGTAGCTAAGGGTTATTGAAAGCTAGTGGCTAAAGTCAAGACAATTCTAACTAGTAGTTACAAAAACATGGGAGTTGTTAGTTCCCTGAGTATTTTTATGACTAAGAAAAGTGTTTAGCTTTATCAAATATGGGCAGTTAGACATCAACATTCACGTGTTTTTGTCGTAATCATTTCTTGATCCTGTTGCATTGTTTTTGAAAATATCCAGCAATAATGTACTTGTTTTTTCTTTGTTATCTTTATGAGTCACTCCAAAATGTGGTCTTTTCAAAACCTACTCTGTCTCATTTATGTATATACATAGCAGAGGTCACTTCCTAGCATTCCTTCCACTGCCACTTCTTATTACTATAATTTCCATGTCTTGTTCTTTTAACTGTTTACAGTGCAGGAAAGCACAAGAAGTAATATACAGTAAAAAATACAATAGTCCCTGTTTTGTAAACATTACATACATGGAGAAGAGGGTAAGTGTAACACCAGGGTTCAATATTACCAGTACACTCCGACTGCTTTGCAGCACGGCAGCAATGCAAAGCAGCCATAAACCCGATTTAATTGGCCAGGTAAAATGAGTTTACGATTGTTTTCCATCACCGGGCAGAATAAAGCTGACAAAACGTACTGGTGCTTCTGGGCCTTAATCTGTATATAAAAAGTCATACTGAAGATCAAAGACTCTGTTGACAGCCATTAGCATGGCGTGAGCCTCCAACCTTTAAGGAGATTCAGCATCCAGGTGTTCAGATGCTTATCCGAAGCTCATTTGAACTTAGTTTTTGAAAACTGGGAAGGATACCTTGCCTGGAAGCAGAATTTGCCAGATAATTTGCAAGATCGAAACAACGTGGGTTTGGTTAGTATTCTGAATAAGGTGGTGTTGTGGGGTGGTTTGCCAGTCCATCAACAATCTTCAATAGACTGCCTTTGATGTAACCCACCAGCGAATTTACCCCCATGTCCTGGGTTTCAATATAGTACATCCACAAAGCTGGATCCCTGGTGCTGGGTTTAACCCTCAATTTCTAAGAAAAATAAATTGCTGGCAGAATTCTTTTATATTATGACAATGGAAACAATTTAAAATACTGTATAAAATGGAGGGATGGAGATGGAGATCCCAGGTGCTAAAATGAACAACAGTAGAAACAAGGTGCATTTACACAGTGGTAATACTATGAAAAGTGACTGCAAATGTGATTTATGGGACTTTGACCCACTTGTCAATTTGCTTGTGTACAGCGAATGGAAGGAGCAACTAGCCTGGCCAATGGCGTTCTAAATCCCAAGAGGGTTTGTCCCAATCTCTAATCCCCTGCACATCTACTTGTATCCAGGAGGAGCATGCAAGTTCGGGGGGCACCCTTTTAAAAGAAATTAACTCTATCCATCACACTACCCCTCTTGCTGCTGAGATATTCTGTCGACAGTGGCACTACACAAGTACCTCAGGCCACCTCTTGTCTGTTACAACTCTTCAGGGTCCCTAGCCTAGCTAATGTGCTTTAAGGCGCCATTTAGCCTCTAGTATACCGTATTTCCATGTCGTCCAGATCAAGTCTCCTCAGATTACAAGTCAAAGGATGATTTTTTTTCAAGCTGCTAGTTCTGCAGACTCAGCCTGGGATCTGAAAGTCAAAGTGTGATCCTTACGGCTCATGCATCACTATCAGTCATAAAGATCTGGCACATGAAATTCAGCTGCTAATGATGTTGATTAAATGCCAGATGGAACAGAAAGGCAGCTCACTTCACTTGCCCATAATTGTGTCATCTCTGTATCACTTCAGTTGGTTCAATAAGCAGATGTGACTCAGATGTGTGGAGCGCAGGACTATGGGGTATTAGCCTCTTTCCTGACCAGAATGGCATTTTCAAATAAGTCATTTGCACCCTGCAAACTAGGAGCACAGGGGAGCTGAGCTAAGAATAACAACAGGTAGCTTTTATATTGTAAATAATCTCATAACTGGAAGAAATTAAAAGGCTTCAGTACAAGGGTCCTCTCCTGCTCCCCAGAGAAGCAAATGGTAAAACTCATGTAGACTGCAACGACAATAAGACCCTACCCACCCAAACTCTTGGGAGCAAAACTCTACCCAGTTATTTCACCACAGCTTAACACTTTATCACCAATTCCTGATCAAAACAAAAGTGGTTTCTCTGTCTATCTTGGAGTGCTAAAAATTCTGAGGTTCTTATTCTTCAATATGCAATAATGGGGCAGGAAAGGTAGACACTATAGAACTGACCATAATGGCAAGGTGAGCCATACAGATAATCCTATAGAGAAGATTTAGCAAACATCCACTTTTTTTGGCCTTGTCTACACTACAGAGTTGCAGCGCTGGTGAGGGGGTTACAGCGCTGCAACGTAGGTGGTGTACACACTTGCACAGCACGGCCAGCGCTGCAACTCCCTGGTTGCAGCGCTGGCTGTACACCCGGTCGAGCCTCGGGTGTAGAGGATCCAGCGCTGGTGATCCAGCGCTGGTCAGCAAGTGTAGACACCCACCAGCGTTTTTATTGACCTCCGTGGCATAAGCAGGTATCCCAGCATACCTTAGAAGCCTCTCTGGTAATCATGCAAACTCCACTGCCCTGGGCTCACCTGACCCCTCCTTTAAATGCCCCGGGAATTTTAAAAATCCCCTTCCTGTTTGCTCAGCCAGGTGTGGAGTGCAATTAATCAATCAATCACTCAGCGACCATGCCTCCACGCACCAAACGAGCCCCAGCATGGACCAATGCAGAGCTGCAGGACCTCATAAGTGTTTGGGGAGAGGAGGCTGTGCAAGCACAGCTGCGCTCAAGAAGGAGAAATTATGATACCTATGGGCAGATATCGCAGTCCTTGATGAGAAGGGGCCATGAACGGGACGCGTTGCAGTGCAGGGTCAAAATTAAAGAGCTGAGGAGTGCTTACTGCAAAGCTCGTGAGGGAAATCGCCGCTCAGGAGCTGCCCCCACGACCTGCCGTTTTTACCAGGAGCTGGATGCCATACTTGGGTGTGACCCCACTGCCAATCCTAGGAGCACGATGGAGAGTTCAGAGCAGGGAGAAGTGGGGGGAGGTTGTAGAGGACGGCGACAGTGAGGCTACTGGCGTGGAGGGAGACACCCCGGAGTCCCAGTATACATGCAGCCAGGAGCTCTTCTCAAGCCAGGAGGAGGCTAGCCAGTCGCAGCAGCTGGAAGTTGATGGTGAGGAAGAAACTGAGGATCGTGCTTGGGGTAAGTAGATTTTTATGTTTTGGGAGAGGAGGGTTTTGGTTATGGCTGCCTGCATGCATGCCTAAACGTGGAATAGCCCATTGATTTGCTCTATCACGTCTCTGTAATCTGCCTCGGTAATCTCTTGAAAAGTTGCAGCAAGAGCGTTTGCAATTTGCTTTCTCAAGTTGATCGGGAGAGCCACCGTGGTCCCTGTCCCGGTCAGGCTAACTTGTCCGATCCACTGTGCAGCGAGGGGTGGGGGGACAATGGCTGCACACAGGAAAGCTGCATAGGGGCCAGGGCGGTATCCACATTCCTGTAGAAGACCCTCCCTCTCTTCCCAGGTAACACGCAGCAGTGATATGTCTGGCAGTAGGAAACCCTGTTGAGAGTTTAGGGATACTTGAGTTCAGGGCGCCAGGTTCGCTTTTCCCCAGCCCATGGCGCTCTGTTGTTAACCCCCCCCCCCTAGCACGTAGCCAGCCACGCGGTGTGCTCCGGTGTTCCCCACCCCCCCTCCCAGCACGTAAGCATCTACGCGGTGTGCTCCGGTGTTATGCACCCCTCTCCAAGCAGACATCCAGCACCGCGGTGTGCTCCGGTGTTATGCACCCCCCTCCAAGCAGGCATCCAGCACCGCGGTGTGCTCCGGTGTTCCCCACCCCCCCCCTCCAAGCAGGCATCCAGCACCGCGGTGTGCTCTTGTGTTCCCCACCCCGCCTCCAAGCAGGCATCCAGCACTGCGGTGCGCTCCGGTGTTCCCAACCCCCCCTGCCAGCACGTAAGCATCCATGCGGTGTGCTCCGGTGTTCCCCACCCCCCCTCCCAGCACGTAAGCATCTACGCGGTGTGCTCCGGTGTTATGCACCCCTCTCCAAGCAGGCATCCAGCACCGCGGTGTGCTCCGGTGTTATGCACCCCCCTCTAAGCAGGCATCCAGCACCGCGGTGTGCTCCGGTGTTATGCACCCCCCTCCAAGCAGGCATCCAGCACCGCGGTGTGCTCCGGTGTTCCCCACCCCCCCTCCAAGCAGGCATCCAGCACCGCGGTGTGCTCCTGTGTTCCTCACCCCCCCTCCAAGCAGGCATCCAGCACCGCGGTGTGCTCCTGTGTTCCCCACCCCCCCTCCAAGCAGGCATCCAGCACCGCGGTGCGCTCCGGTGTTCCCAACCCCCCCCCTCCAAGCAGGCATCCAGCACCGCGGTGCTTCCCCCCCCCCTCACCAGCAGGACGGCGTGAACGCGGACCAAAGAACAACCCTCCCGCCCCCCAAGCAGCTCACCACCTTCCTGTTCACTACTGTCCCCTGTGCAGGACACCAGCTACCTCCTGTACCCATTGCTGATAAACCCCAGTGACCCATTGGTCAATTCCCACTCCCAAGGGGAAATCGGGGCAAAACCGCTCACCCCATTGCTCGCCATGACTTAGCTTCCCTGCCCTCTCTGTGTTATGTGAGGTATGTGAGAAGGATGCTACCAAAAGTCTAAAAAGTCCTTCAATGTGTGATAATAAACAATGTAGCCTCTGTGTATTACATGGTTCTATCTCTCTTTTTTCTAGTGACCTTGACTACTGCAGCCGGATCACCGGCCTCACATAGGTTGCAGAACTTGAGACGGAATCCTAGAAAATCAAAAGAGGAATTGATCAAATCTGTTATGAGCCACTACAACAGAGAAAGTAGGAAGACACAGGAATGGAGAGAGAAGATGTATGAATGGAGACAGAGTGTACATGAATGGAGGCAAACAGAAAGCAGGAGAAAGGAATTGTCTGCCAAAAAAACCACAAAGCAGATGATAAGCCTCCTGGCTCGTCAAACTGAGTCTTTCGAGTCTCTTGTAGCCATGCAGACAAATGTGTACCATTGTAACCACAGCCCTCCCAAAGCCCTCTTCCTTGTTCCCCAGTGTTTCCACAAAACAACTTTCTCCAGCAGTCAGTTCCTTATTATCCCCAGCTGCCCCCAACACCGGTACGATCACCTACCAGCCCTGATAACTATAATTCTTACCCTGTTCATTCCACCCCCATTATTCTGCAGCATAGTAATCCTGAAGTGCAGCAGACATTGAATAGTGATCAAAATAGGACATATTCAAACCTGTGAATGTACAGTCCACCACCCCAACCCCCTTGCCTGTTATGTACTGTATGTTGAATAAAGGTTTTTTTTCTTTTTCACTACGTTATATTATTGCTGGAAGTGGTAAATATTATACACCAAGCTAAAGCAAAGCACATCAAATGCATCAAACATTACTGTTGGCTCTCAGCATCAAATTGCTCCCTTAAAGCATCCCTAATCCTTGAAGCCCTTTCCTGGGCCTCTCTATTAGCCCTGTTCTCTGGCTGAGCAAACTCATCCTCTAGACGTCGAACCTCAGAGGTCCATTCCTCACTGAATCTTTCACCCTTCCCTTCACAAATATTATGGAGGGTACAGCATGCGGATATAACAGCGGTGATGCTGCTTTCCACCAAATCTAGCTTCCCATAAAGACAGCGCCAGCGGGCTTTCAAACGGCCAAAAGCACACTCCACAGTCATTCTGCACCGGCTCAGCCTGTAGTTGAACCGGTCCTTGCTCCTGTCAAGCTTCCCTGTATATGGTTTCATGAGCCAGGGCATTAAGGGGTAAGCGGGGTCTCCAAGGATCACAGTGGGCATTTCGACGTCCCCTACTGTGATCTTGCGGTCTGGGAAAAAAGTCCCGGCCCTCAGCCTCCTGAACAGGGAACTGTTCCTAAAGATGTGTGCATCGTGCACCTTTCCAGGCCACCCTGAGTAAATGTCAGTGAAACGCCCACGGTGATCCACAAGCGCTTGCAGAACCACGGAGAAATACCCCTTGCGATTAACGTACTCTGATGCCAGGTGGGGTGGTGACAGAATAGGAATATGCGTCCCATCTATTGCCCCTCCACAGTTAGGGAACCCCATTTCTGCAAAGCCATCCACAATGTCCTGCACGTTCCCAAGAGTCACGGTTCTTCTTAGCAGGGTGCGATTAATGGCTGTGCAAACTTGCATCAGCACCATTCCAACTGTAGACTTTCCCACTCCAAACTGGTTCGCCATCGATCTGAAGCAGTCTGGAGTTGCCAGCTTCCAGATTGCAATAGCCACCCGCTTCTCCACTGGCAGGGCAGCTCTCAATCTCGTGTCCCTGCGCCGCAGGGTAGGGGCGAGCTCAGCACACAGTGCCATGAAAGTGGCTTTTCTCATCCGAAAGTTCTGCAGCCACTGCTCGTCATCCCAGGATTGCAGGACGATGTGATCCCACCACTGAGTGCTGGTTTCCCGAGCCCAAACGCTCCGGTCCACAGAGCTGAGCACGTCTGTTACTGCCACAAGCAATTTACTGTCTTTACAGTGAGGCGATTCAATATCATCGTCTGACTCCTCACTGTCACTGTCACGCTCACTTTGCAGCTGAAGGAATAGTTCCACTGCCATGTGTGATGTGCTGGCAACATTCATCAATAAGGTCATCAGCTGCTCAGGCTCCATTTATAACAAAAATCGCAGAAAAAGCGCTGTAGAATCACAATGCCGCCAAACTGCTAGGAATGTGTAGCAAAGCACCACGGGGCGTTGCAACAGGAAGCGGAAAGACACTCACGCTTCCTTCCCCTTCCCACAAGCCATAGCGCCGAAATGGGACGAGGTGCTCTGTGGGATAGCTGCCCACAATGCACCACTCCCAACAGCGCTGCAAGTGCTGTAAATGTGGCCACACTCCAGCGCTGGTTGCTGTAAGTGTGGCCACTCTGCAGCGCTGGCCCTATACAGCTGTACTAACACAGCTGTAACTACCAGCGCTGCAAAACTGTAAGTGTAGACATGGCCTATATCTTCTTATAAAAGAGAGAAAGAGAGGAGACAGGTAAGAGTTTTGGCCTGGAGGAGACTGTAGAGATAGCTGAGTCACTAGGTGGTATGGAGGGAGCCACTGCAGCTATTTTAGAGTATTGTGTCTCCTCTAAAACTATGGTATCACATAACTAAGAGCAGGATCCTGTAGCCTACCTCACAATTCCTATTGAACCCCAAGATAAGAGTCATGAGGAAAGATTTAAAAATTTTATTAAAGTTAATGTTTAAAATTAAATATACACAAGTTAAAAGGAAAGGTACTGTACATCTGGGGTCAGGATTGAGTTATGAGGGATTACAAGTATCGGCTGCAAGGATGAAGAGATACATACATATTACATAACCAGCATAGACCCAGATTGGAGTGCAGCAGATAAGTGAGGTTGGGTACACCACCTATGGACTACTTTTCTCCCCTTTCCACGTCTTGCCATTATCCAGAGTTTTATTCCAGAAATTTATTGATATCGGACAAGCTGACTTGGGCAGCCTGGATTTACCATACATTGGAAGTGAAATGCAGGGTGAAGGCAATAAACATGACATCTAGAGGCAGTATCACAAGAGAGAAAAAACAAACAAAGAAGCTCTGAAAGAAGGAAACAAGTGTAACCATGACTACATGGAAACGGCTTTTTAAAAATCTCCACCCCAATAAAATGACAAAACCTGTAAATTATAGGCTGTGTAAATGATTTAACAGCTGGGGTGAGCACTAGTCACATGGCAGCCAGGTCAAGATTCAGTTCCTAGACCACTGAGTCACTTAAATAAGTCACTTAACAGTTCCAGGCTTCAGTTTCCTCATCTGAAAATAATATGTAACTTACAGGGGCGTTGTAAGGGTTAATAATTTACTTGTTTACAGAATTTTGTGCTCCTGGGATGAAAGGTGCTATGTTAATAGTGACCCTATGACCCCTTTGATGCCAACTGGCAAAGGGTTCACTGCTCTGTAACAGCAGCTCCATTCAGGCCTGACAAACTCATTACACCTAACACTTTGCTGTCCAGCATTTATCTATAAAGACTGTCACATGAGATTTTCAATGAAAGTCAGGATCATGGGATTATCATTATTGTAAATGTATGTATGGATTATAGTTTAAAAGTTGTGTCTATATAATCTACTTCATGAAAATATGTCTTTATAGTTTGTATCAAGGGGTTACTCCCCAGCGGAGGCAAAGAACTGGTTTTGCCAGACAAAGGGATGGATACTCACATTTGCCTAGCTTCATATGTAGATTTAGTACTGCAAGACAAACACAACGGGAGCTACATTTACATTTCAAGTCAACAGGAGGATGTGAAGACAACTTGGAGCCAGTACAGTGGAGAACAAACAAAGGGCCATCCTCACTCTGGCATCATACCCACGAGTTTTGGGAAACAAGGAAAAACAAAAGGCCATTTTGGTATCTATTTACTGAGGAAACCCCTTGCAAGGTGTGGGGATACTCATGAAAACTTGGACCAAAACCCAACAGCTGTGTCAAAGACTGAATCCTTGGGAGAAAAACTATTTTATAAAATAGGAAAGATAACCATTAATATGTGTAAACCTGGGATTGTAGTTTATATTTTGTTTTATATCGTAACCAGCTCTCATTATCCATTCTAGGTTTCTCTTAAATCTTAAACTTTGTTAATAAATGTATTATATAAATAAATTGTTCTCACTATAAATATATTTGGTGATGTGCTGTTATAAAGGAACTGATCCTGAATTGTTCCACTCAGGTTGTGTGTACACTGTGTCTCTGGGGACAGCTTATCTAGTAATTACTGTGTCCAGTGGCAGTGGCTGGCTACCTGTAGATCCCTGTCATGGATATACCTGTAGTGGATATACTCCCTGTATCCAAATGTAATTTTTTTTAAAAAGGGTATTTTTCAAATTGGGAAGCAGGGATTATTTTATTATTGGCTAAAATCATGGCAGATTAGCTCCCTTTTTGGCACTGGGTATTTAAGACAAGCTGGGTGTCTGTCATATTTAGGGCTTGATCCGACACCCAGGAAGTCAATAGGAGGCTTGCCATTGACTTCAGTGGGCATTCAAGTAGAGCCCTTGAGATGAATAACACTAGTAGTGCACTGTCTTATTTTTGTCTGTACATTGGGTTAGTAATTCATACATCCAACTCTTTCCTTTTTCTGCCCTTCAAATACATTTTTTATCGTCACCCCTTCCCCATATGAATACTATGATGCACCAAGACTGGTTTCTTAAAAGACAACTTTTAATGCATAGCACACCAACCAACACACTGAACATTAGATACTCCCCATGTAAACAGTATAGTAGGCAAAGTTAAGAAACAGAAAAGGAAGCTTACTAGATTTAGACAAACCAATGTTGCTATATCAACAGAATAGGCTGGATGTTTTCACTACTGCTTCTTTATCTATTATTGGGCAGTGCACAGAGAAAAGTACCCATTACTTGTTTTACTCTTAACAGAAAACATGGATTGATCTGGTCATGATCACACTTGCCCAACCAACTCCTTTTGCCCAGCTATTCAATTTCTCTCTAGCATCAAGAAAGAGCAAGACGAAAGACAGACAACTAGGCAAAGTAATTCTTCATTTAGATTCCTAGCTAAACCCTTAGACATTTTATTCTTTGGAGCAGAAAAACTGGTGTAATCCAGATCTCCCACTGGCTTAAAATCAGAAAACAATTCAGTTTGGATCAGTGGAGTTAAGCCAATGTAAAACTGGTGAACAAGGCTAGACTCAGGTCCACTAACTGGAAAACATGGAAGTACTGTAAGGCTTCCAAGTTCCCTTTGGAAGCAGTTTAGCCATTTATATGCCCTGTATTGATAATAGTCAAGTATGAAAGAAATTAACAGCTCATAAAAAGCACAGGAAGGGCAATAAAAATGTTGAAAGACAGAACACTGGAATTTAATCTTTTTATAGACACATTCTCATTGGCCATTTAAATACTGCCTTTATTCAACTGTTCCTGTTAACAACTAACACAAGGCATATGAAGAAATGCAGGCGGTGCCACTAGTTCACATTTTCCTTCTAATGGATGGTTTCTTTTGAACTCAATACCACTGAAGGCTGTTAGGCTTTAACCAGCTACTCCCCTTTGGGATTCCCATTGCTTCTCTATAGCTCTCCCCTCTACTGGCTTTCAAAGGTCATAGGTCTATCACAAAGTCTGCCTCATAGAACTAAAACCTATAATGAGACAGGTCTTGCTCATGCTGCCTTACTGGTCCAGTTAAAAGAAAACATGCTGAATGTTACTGCTAATTATGCAGAAAAGAAAGTCATTTAATTAAGAGACCAATTTTTCAATTTCATTCACAAATTGGGTAATTGCATAGAAATGATAACCTATTCCAGTCTCTTCTAGTCCTACTAGTCCAGTCCCCTGCACTGAGGCAGGGCTACATATGTTCAGACAGGGAGTCTCTTGTGTGTATACAGTTACTTCAGTTGCTTGCACAATCTTGGTACTTCTGCACACAAATTGGACGTGCAATTGCACATGCCTAATTTTGAAAGTAACCCACATTGCCTGAAATGTGAGGACTCAGAATAACTGACAGGAAGACCCCATATAAATTTATCTTAAGTTTAATTTAAAAATAAGTCCATGCAGAACTCTAAATGTTCTGACAATAGCTAGCCTTGCCATAACTGGGAGTGTTAATACTAATACACAAATATATTAAGTCTGTCAGGCAAGCAGCCTTAAACAATCAAACTAATGTAACAATCTACTTAAGCCAGCTGATTTAAAAAAAAAACAAAGTGGAAAAATTCCAGAAAAGCCTCTCACCCTAAGATCATGCCCAGGAACCCTGTTAAGACAATTCTCAATTTTTAGTTTTAACAGCTGGTTGAATTACTATGTGAAAAGTTGGTAATATAAAGCAGGAATACTTTGTAACTCTCTCCAAGATTTATTGCTATCTTGAATACCCACTCTTGCTAATCTCTTTTTTCCAGAGAAATTAATTTTTATATGAAATAAGCTAGAATTTACTTCCTGGATATAAATAAAGATGGCAAATACAGCTGGTTGAATGTTGTTCAAAAATAGCTTAATAAATACACTTTCAATCAGCTACTGAATAAGTGATTTGCAAATAAAACTTTCCCAGTGTTAAATCATTTCTGTGGCTAGGAAATAAGCTATTCCTGAATTTGCCAACATTTGGTAATTTTTCCCCACTATTCAGTCACTTGTAAAAGTTGACCTTCACTGTTAAACACCACCTCTGCCTTATTTTGACTTATTATCCAATTTTCCTTAGCTCTGTTGAATTGTGAAGTGTTTAACTTGCTAGCTTTTGTAAGCTTACGGGCAGGGCCGGCTCTAGCCACTTCGCCGCCTCAAGCACAGCAGCACGCTGCAGGAAGCCCTCTGCCGCTTGCCGGTCCCGCGGCTCCGGTGGACCTCCCACAGGCCTGCGGATGCTCCACCGGAGCCGCGGGACCAGCGGATCCTCCACAGGCACGCCTGCGAGAGGTCCACCAGAGCCGCCTGCCGCCCTCCCGGCAACCAGCAGAGCGCCCCCCGCGGCATGCCACCCCAAGTACGCACTTGGTGCGCTGGGGCCTGGAGCCAGCCCTGCTTACGGGTTTGAGTATGTTTGTTTGTTGAGGGAGAAATAATGGAAATAGGTTTCTCTGTGTAGTGGGGAGAATTTAGCAACAATAAATGACTGTACATCAAGTAAGACAACCAGCCAATTAATAAAAACCACCCATACCAAAACACCCTTAAAATAACCAGAAATTTAAAAAATCAAAACCGCAAATCCTACCCCAAGCAGAGTTTTTGCCCCATCAAAGGGAAGTGCCAGAGACTCTATGCCACCCACGGCATCTTCACTATTGCTATTGATTTTATGTGGAAGGTGCTCAGAGGCTGTAGTAATTGAGCAGCAGGATAAATCCCTTAGATAAGAAGTGTCTTAAATTAAGAATTTCTGGTTAAATGGGAGTTTTATTTTGACTTAAATTATATTCAAAAAAGAAAATAATTGGGAACAAATTAAATGGCCTTCAAATAAACACCTTCCACAGCACAAACTGTTTGAAACAGAGCAATGGAACCTTAATGTTACAATATTTGCTTAAGCTTGGTTATACCATAGCCATAAATAAATAGAATTGATTAGCAAGTCAGGTTGCAATCTTTAAGTTACTCACCAACTTCCACTCCATCTTCTGGATGACAGTGGTAGCAGTTGAAGCATTCTCAGCTTTGACTCAACAGAACATTGCTACAAACATTTGAGTTTCAACCAGAGCAAGGGCACATATTGTCATTTGTCCTTAGAAGGGCTGAACTGTTGCAGGTGTGACCTGTTTAGAACTTTTATAAACATTCATTCCTGAATGACTTTGTGGTGGGGGTCAAAATCTATTTAAGGACCCAGCATGTAAAGTAAGTTTGTGCTCATGAGAGAAAGGCAAAGACTCCTGCTGATTTAATTTGCTATGGATGGGAATTCTAATTAATCCTGGCTTCATTGTCTTCAGCAAGTGACCTTGCTGTTGTATGCCTCAGTTTCACCATTTGTAAAAGGAGGATTATATTGCTGATATCTTGCACAGGATTCTTGAGATGATTATTTAATGTGCTTTCATAGTATTGGCACCCAAATATTAATATATAAACACTAAGCAAACCTGTACAAATTTCTTTTAGAACAAGCAGACTTTTTACCTGTATATGAACTCTGTAAAGAAAAGAATAGAATCCAATAACTACAGGCTGCCAGTCTTTCCCCTTTCACAAAGAGCATGACAACAGGGACCTCTTTGCTTTAAGAAAAGCACATTCTCGTCTCTGAATCTAGCCTAATTAAAAGTCATTTGCATTCAGCCTATATGCTAGTGGTCAGAGGGAATCACTTTACCCATCAAAGATTTTTCACTTTAAATCCTTTGCTATTTCAACCACTATGCATTTGATTTTAATTAACATTCTGTCATGAATTATAAAAGACCAGATCTTCACAGTCATTAATTAAAGCCCCTTAGTGTCTGCATACTAACATTATAATGAGGAGTGAGATGGACACTGCCTATCAGCAAGTGGCTCTGCAGAGACAGCAAAGCAAGCAGAACTATTATTCTGACATGCTCAGGACTGCGCTTTCCAATTGTTACCGAAAAGACATCTCCCAAGAATACAAACACACCCACAATGGGGAATAGTGACACTCTGGAATGGCACATGGCAGGAAATACCAAGCACATCTTCAGACTAAATAAATAGGTCACTCAGTGATCTACTCCTCAGGGTGAACCTAAGAAATTACAAAAAGCAAAGTAACCAAGGCCCACATTATGTGATTGCTTATCTGATCCTAAAAGCACTTATTGCTAAGTCTAATGCTCACTACTGTGAGTAGCCACCATCTTAACAGAAGTACAATTGCAATGTGGCTTGCTGGCTAAGGGCTAGATTCTTCCACTACTACTCACATTTAGACTTGGCAGAATTAGATTTATTTTTAATCATTTTAACAGGCAATAGCAATGTTTATTTCTAAACATTTGTATCTATTTAAATGCTCACACTTATGCAAAATTGTGGGTCCTAAGCATTTTTAAATTTTCTTTATTTAAATTTTCACAGTTGTGGGACATTTTGGAAGAAGCCCAACAGTGGAGAGGTCAGGAAATACTTGTTTCATGATGGTAGACGTTGAGATTCAAAAAGTTAAACTTTATAAACATTAACACACACATTGTAACATCCCATGTCAAAATGCACAAAGTAAATAGCCTTAAATCAAATGCCAATAAGTTTTCAAGCAACGTTTTTCTTACATTGCCTATCTGTTTGTGTGCGTATGGTGAAATCAACATTTACTGATTAAAAAAAACAACCAAACTAATATTTCCAAGCCTACTCCATTGAGTAGTACCTTACTCTGTAAGTAGCCCCATTAACATGAAGGGGATTACTTGCAGGAAAAGACACAACTCAACATCATTAAAGATGGTAGAATCTGCCCCTAATACTATTTATGATCATGCTGTGTTATCCAAGCTTAGTGAAATCTAGTAACATCAGGACTACATTCTTCTGTCAGGCCATATGAGGCGCTGTATTTCTTTTCAAGGCAATTGAATTTGTCTTAACATAGAATTTGATTTTAAGGACAGGTGCAATCAGCCAGTAGTTAGTCTCTTTGCCCAGGTTAAGAAGCAGGACTGCTTCACAAAGTGTTTCTGAACATGAGTAAAGGACACAGAATCTGGCCTTCAGGTTTCTACATATTGTTTTCTTATGTTGAAGCCAAGGAGGCTTTGTGCACTAGTCAGCAGTAATCTCAGTGGTAAGGGATTGTCTGATCAGGTCTTTAAAAGTAACAGAGCTAGATCACAGAGGAAAATGGTAGTATAAATTGCAGGTGCTAATTCCCAGCACAAACTTATCTGAACATAAACAGTACAAATCTATTCAAATGTTCTTTTTATTTGGGTTCCCATTCAACACCAGTTCAGGGCTCGATCAGTAATCCAGGGACAAAGCAAATCCAGAAGACAAAAGAATAAAAAAATAAGATTGTCCCATTTACTAGACAGGGTTTGCCCTCCACCTACATTAATTGAGTGCTCTGAATTAAATACTTTATTCTGTCAGTTTTCTGGGAAAAGTCTGAGAGGATTCCTGACCACTTCCAAGGAATGGAAGTGTGTTCAAACAGTGTTTCATGTGTATGCTACTTGGATTTTCCCTCTGTGGGTTACATTGTGAGTGCAGGGTAGCTGTGTGAAAGCTGGCTCCATATTTCTGCCTTATCTCAGGGGTGGCCAGCCTGTGGCTCCAGAATCACATGCAGCTCTTCAGAAGTTAATATGTGGTTCCTTGTATAGGCACCAACTCCGAGGCTGGAGCTACAGGCACCAACTTTCCAATGTGCTGGGGGGTGCTCACTGCTCAACCCCTGGTTCTGCCACAGGCCCTGTCTCCACTCCACCCCTTCCCACCTCCTCCCCTGAGTCTGCAGTGCCCTCACTCCTCCCCCTGCCCCACAGAGCCTCCGGCATGCCACAAAACAGCTGATTGGGAGGGGGTCAGGGGAGGAGCTGATGGGAGGCTGCTGACATATTACTGTGCTCTTTGGCAATGTACATTGGTAAATTCTGGCTTCGTCTCAGGCTGGCTACCTCTGCCTTAGTTTTTAGGTATGCCTCGAGTGCAACTGGAGATATGACTGCAGCTCAGGTAGGTATACCTATAAGCTACCTAGCACAGCTAAAAAAACCAGTGAAGACAGGGCAGTATGGACCCAGGTATGGGCTAGCAATGAGAATACATACCCAGGGTTCGGGGTGGGCTTGTAAAGCCCATGTTGAAGCCTGTGCTGTCATGTCTTTACTTTCACTGCTATTTTTAGCTCTGCATGCTACATTTAAGCTCACCTACCTGAACTAAATCCACACTTTCCATTGTAGTGTAAACATACTCTTTGTTTCACATAGCAGGTTATCTAGCAACACAGTCAGGCTGATTTTCTTTAAATGCTGGTGCACCTGTACGGTCAAAAGGATGCAGTTGTTACCCTGGCTGGATTCTGAGATGATGATGATGATGATGATGTATGTATCAATCTCACAGTGCTCCACAGTATCTATTCAATTTATTTTTTCTATTAGTTCTTATAGAAAAATGATTCTTCTGGGTAATTTTCATAGACTCACCCTGGGGTTGTGTCCCCTTCATTGGGGTTTTGGAAAGTTTCCACCTCAAAGACCCCATAATTTAATAGGCTTTTTCATTTACTGGACTTCTGGGCCATTTGTAAGTAGGGCCTGTCAGTTTATGCCAAGTACACATCATCGTAGAGACATGATTGCTGTTGCTTCTGTTAATAAATAACTAATCTACTATGCATAACATCTAAATTATCAACAAAAGCTCCACCCACCCTTTGAGATCCCCATTGCTTTATCACACTTGTCCATATGATGGCACAGAAACCACACATCCTGTGAAACAGAGACTTAAAGATAATTCCACCCATCAAAAAAATCCCCATGAAGGAGGCATGCCCTATACCACATAATTGGGGTTTTGACCTGATTTTCTACCCATTATGGATTTCTACCTCCTTCCCTGGATTTTACAAACCCAAGCTCAAGACTCCTTTCCATCTGGGATTAATCCTGTTTCTATAGCTCTACCTCATGCCACAGTCAGACCTTCCTCCAAACCCTTTCCCAGTGAGAGACAACTCTCTCCTGCCAAACTGAGCTCTTTCAGGTACTTATACCTCTTTAGGCCAGGAGGCAAACAGTTAATCACCTCCCAGTGGGGAACATCCCTAAGTAGATTGTCTCTGGCCTGCAGGTGATGGGGATTAAGTCCTGTCACATACCTCCCCTTCTTCTAAACCTTCCTGGGCCACATTACCATCCATATTTCAGACCATTCTGCATTCTCACAAGCTCCTCCTTCATCTGGTCCACTTCCACAAGCAACTGCTCCTTTTCCTCCTGGACTCTTCATTTGGTCTCTTGCGTAGCATCAAGTTCTTTTCACAACTCCTGTGTGGGGAAGGAGAGGAGGCTTCTCACGTCCTCTCCTCTCAAGGCTGCATTTGCACCACACCCACAGCTTTGTTCTCCTCCCAAGTTTCACAAAAGGCCTCCACCACAAAATGCTGTTCACTTAGGTTTGCCAACAGAGTCTGCCTCACATCACTTGGTTCCCCTTGTGGGCTTTTCACTGTCAGCTCTTGGTGCCCCTGGGGCATTTCCATGGGCACTGACATCTCAGGGAGATTTGCATCAGTGACCACAATTATTTTGTTCCACTCTCCTTTACCCTTGCCCAGGTGGGTTTGCTAAGCACTTGTAACATTCATCGTTTCCAGTAACAGCTGTGGTGCAAGCTGCTTCCCCCACATTTCTTCTTTCAGCATGTCCACCTCTTCAAAGGGCAAAACAAATTTATGGGGCCTACTTCTCCACAACAATAGCAATTCAGCCTTATCTATCTCTCAGCCACTGGCAGAGTTTCTGTGGCTCTTCGCCTGATTCACCCCAGAAACTCAGTCTTTTCCCCCTAGTTCACCCAAGGAAAGCTCTTCTTAGATGTCCCATCAGTCCATTCCATAACATCTCTTTGGCTGAGCCTCCAGTCCTTTGGGTCCCTCCTGTCTACTCAGTGTGGTAGCCATTTCTGTCTCTTTCTCAGAGAATCTGTGAGCCTCACTGAGCTGCTGAAGCTGCTTTACAGACATAGTCCTCCCCAGAAATGGGTGTATGAAATTCAGTGCCCATATCTGTCCCTCTCTACACTAAGGAAGAAGGGCAGCCTCACCAAAAAAGTCCTTCTTGTATTCTGATTCTCTCTCTCTTTTCTCCCTTTAGGGTCCATCCCTTCTTTCTCCTTATTCCAGAAGCCATTCAGACAACATTTCTGGTACCACATGTAAATGTATTTCCTGGGGCTCCCGCTCTGGTAGCCACTTACCCAGTCTCAAGGCTAAGACCTAGTTAATCCCTTCTCTGGACTCCCTTGCTTGGTCTACTGAGGTTCAGTCCTCTGGCCAAGTCAGACATAGTTAAACCCTGTTCTGGGGTTTGTTCCTAAACCAAACTGTCCTTTGCCCCTCCTGGTCTTGGCTTCACAACACACGGTCATTCTCCCCTCCTGGGCTCACCTCCAAACCTAAACAATAAATCTTTTGCCCCTCTTTGGTCAGGCCCCCCTTTTCAGCTTTCTGGCCACCCAAGCTTTAAGTCTATCTGTTTAGTGATTTCTTGTGTGTTCATTGCTGTAACATCTTGGTGAGCAATCTAGACAGAATGCAAATGGATCATAGGGTAACACCTTGTCATTGCTGAAGTCAAGAGCTAAACTCCCATTGACTTTGATGGGGCCAGGATTTGAGCCAGAATAGAAAAGACCTTAACCTTTGATTAATTGAATTGCCAAAAATTCATTTCTAATTCAATGACAAGCTGACAAACTGATTCCATGTGTCAACGTAACTTCTTGTCCTTTGGAAAGCAAAGGAAAAGAAAAAACAACAACTGCTTTTTCTACCTTAAATGCTGTAAGCCACATCAGGTGACAACCATTGTGTTTTCCCTCTGGTTTCCAATAGGTTAAAAAAGACTGCCTGGTGTGGTAGTTGGAAGCTGTACATTTGGCTATTGGCATATTCGGTACAAAAGCAGTGGCTTGAGCCAGTAACCAGGCAGGGAGAAAAGAGTTGCAAATAAGATGGAAAATGAAGGGATTGAGAAGTTAAGGCTTATTATGTGTTGGAAAGGATCAACTCCTTATCTATCATAGAGCAAGCAATACACATGCTGTATTTAGATGAGCTCACTTGGATTCAGTATATACTGGTTTTGCTCCAGTTATTTTTTTTTAAACTCACATTAGAGCTGCTGTTGCTAATCATTGTCTCCTGGAGACAGCTCTCCCCGAACAGAAAAACTGTTAGCATTAAGTTTTCCTCTGTTGAATATTCCTGTGTCAGCACTTGTCAGCCACAATGAACTCACGTTGTTCCTGTTACACTCAGGATAAAGCTGACTTCAGACATATATTAGACATCAGAGAGAAAGCAGCAGTGGGTAGGTAGATGGATCATTTGCAGCTTGGACACGGGCTGGCAATTGTCTAGTGGCCCTGTGTGTGCTAGATTGAGCCTGCCCTTTCACTGGTGTGCTAGGCAGCGGAAAAAGAGGTGGTGTACAGAGTGTCAGTGTCTCTTCTCTGCCTCAATCAGCATCCATGCCTGGCCTTTTCCTCTGGCTCCTTGACTTCCCTGGTCCTTCTGAGCTCCTCCCTGATCAGGGGAAGGAGAAAGAACTGGGGAGCAGGACCAGAAGAAGTTATAGAACATGATAAACATGCAGTAGAAGGAGCCATGTAGCAGCCCCAGGGAACAGGGCAAGAGTCCAGGAGCAGGGCATTAGAGAACACAGTTGAGGGATGCAAGCATGCTGGGAGCTAGCTAGCAGGGCAGGAGGCAGTTCACTTGTGTAGCTGGACAGGATGCTAGAGGTTCCTCTGCTGCCAAAGAATTGCTAGTGCTGCTTTTCTAGTCTTCCTACTGTTGTTTCCCTAGCTGTACAAGAGCCTCTGTCCTACTAACCAGCTTACCCTGTGTTCCAGGGCATTCCCTTCTCCTTCCCCTAATGCCTGGCCCACTCTCTGCCTGGGAACATAAACAACCCTCATCTCTGTTATAAATGAGCATCTCTCAGCTAAACACAATGAAACAATTACAAATAAAGTCTCAAATGTTCCTCCCCTCCCTACAGCATCTCCTCCTAGCCCCAATCCAATCTAGGCAGCTTTCCTAGTCCAGCCCCTAAAAGAAGAGGGCCTATCACTATATCAGAAGCCTCCAGCACACATATCTACCCAGTTCCCAGCATTGCCTGCCTTGCTGTGGCTTGGATTTCTCCCCACTCGGAGCTATTTCTTCCAGGAGGAATAGGATCTGCCCCAGGGCCCTGGATCTGAGAAGTGGAGCCACTTGGTGTGTGGGGAGAGGAGGGAAAGGGAAATACAGGATTTATGCTACCCACTACCCTAAATATATTATTTACTTAAAAGGATATTACTACTAGTGTTTTATTACTTTGCTTCTCAGGAGCCTCCCATACTTTAAAAATATAGTGAGAGGATAGGAACCACAGAAGGGGGTTGAGAGGAACCCTACTTGTGATTTATAATGAGGCACAATGGGATGAGCTGAGACTGGAGCATCCACCAAAACATTGTGTTTCCTTGTTCTTCCCAGCATGTTTCACCATATTCAATTCAGGCAATACTGAGGTTCCAGCAAGTTCATCTCTGGTGTTACCCCACTGATTCCAGTGGTTTTAAGAAAGGGATAGATATGGCTCTCTCTACAGAACAGAAGGGTGATGCCATAAATAATGATTTACTATAAATGCAACCATTTTAATGCTCTGATTTTTTAATTATGTGGGCCCATAGAACACAAACTTTTAAATACCACAAGACATTCATAGGTTTCAAGGCCAGAAGGGACAACTGTGATCATTGAGTCTGACCACTTGTTAAGGATGTTAGATAGGAATTTAAGGAGGTCAGAAATAAACAAACAAGTTGGAATTTGGCCAGAACATGGCAAACACTTGCCCTGTTGAAAAGGATTGCCATAGGATTTTTAACAACAAAAGTGGCTTTTGTCTTATGGCACTTCTTACACATAGCGAGTTCCCTTTCACGTCATTCTGGATCACTGCTGATTTCATACTGACTTAGAAGGAAGAATGTCATTCACTGAAACATTAGCATCATCTCCAAATACAGTACCCAGTATTCTTCTGTTTATTAAGGTTCCTAATTTAACATAAGTTGCTGAACAGCTCACCAGCTGAAGTGGTGGAATGTATCTGTTCAACTAATGTCAAAGGTCAGAAGCAACATTTCAGAACAAAATCTGTGACATCTCTGTTGCCATGTTAATTCAAAGAGGGATTATATAGGAGAATTCATTTCAGTGGGAACCTTCAGCAACACCTGTTGTCAATGCAGATGGGAAACAAAAGGGATTTTTCAAACTGCAGGGATCTCGCATTGTACTCATGAGTTTCTTCATTCCTTTCTGATGCTACATTAATCAAAATGCAAGGAGAATGCCTGAGCACTCACTGTGCTTAAATGAGGGCAAGTAAAAGATACCAGGAAATATTCTGTTTTAAATGGCTGGCATTACAATACCCTTAGAAAATGAAATACACTAAACTATATTAAATTACTTTTAAGGGTTGCATGAAAGTCGGAAAATCCTTGTGCAGTAAGTCTACCGTAATGCCCGACCTATTGCAAAATGTACCAGTAGATGGAAGATCTCAGAATCCTGAATCACAGCGCTTAAAATTTCTACCTACTTAATTGGGGACAAATTAGCAAATGTATCTCGGGATTTCTTAGCTGTTGTTCTTTTATAACTGCATGAGGCCAGATAGAAATAGGACCTGCCATTACAAACAGAAGACAAGACAAAAGTTCTCTCCTCAATTTAGCATAGGGCTGTGGAAGAAATAGGTCCATATTTTTTGTATTGGTGTTTGTGCAGAGTTTAGTGACATGTCTTTGGAGAATGTGAGCATTTCGTTCAAGGAAAAGTTAAATTGGGAGGTGTAGTTCCAAACTGGACCGGGGGAGGGAACTGTTCATTTTAACTCCTGTGTGGCAGACCAACTGCAAGGCACATGGGAATGAAATGAAAAGAGTGTGGAGCAGAGGTTCTCAAACTGGGGGTTGGGACCCCTCAGGCACTCACAAGGTTATTACGTGGGGGGGGGCCGAGAGCTGTCAACCTCCACCCCAAATCCCACTTTGCCTCCAGCATTTATAATGGTGTTAAATATATAAAAAAGTGTTTTTAATGTATGGGGGTGGGGCTGTCACACTCAGAGGCTTGCTATGTGAAAGGAGTCACCAGTAAAAAAAATTTGAGAATCACTGGTGTGGAGGATGTGGAGAGGACAGTAAGCCTCTCATCATGGCTGGGGAACATCTCCTGAATTGGATAAATTGCTGGACAGTCAGAGAAGACCTGTCCAAAGGGGAATTAGGGCAAATCAAGATTCAGAAGAGCTCTGTATAGAAAGGGGAGCCCCAGTACCCTCTCTCAGAAATATGCAGGCTATTCAGGGATCTCCTATCCTCAGCCCTGCTCCACAAAGATCTCATGGTAACAGGTCCTGGACTTCCCTTCCCCTGGTGGTGGTTCAGCACCTCTTCCTATGCTTCTGTTCTTCAAATAGTGGCTCAGCTCCTGAAGTTTGTTTTTTCCTGAGGAAACTAAGCTTCTCATTTCATGACAGTAGCACTCACTGACACAGAAGCTGCTTCTACTGATTTCACATAGAACCCCATGACCACAGTGTGATACACATGGCAATTTCCTACCCTTCAGAGCACTTACTGAATTAAGATTAAGTATCTTTGGGGTCCAGTGTATTAAAGGCAAAACTTATGTGTTACTGTGGGCCAGGATTGCACATAACATTTCTAGGGGGAGATGTGATGTGAGGCCTATGAATTCAAAAGACTATACTGAAAATATGCCAGAGCAGAATGGATTTTTGAGACAATAAGTGGCTTACCTGGGGAATATCCAGGGAGAGAGTAATGCAAATTCCCCACTCCTGGTTATACAAAAACTCACCTTTTGAAGCTACACACTGAAGAGTGGGTCATTGTCTGCTGATCACCTGTTACCAATGGCCAAGATCAAAGGGCTGAGCTGTATAAAGAAACAGTTGCTTTGTCCAGCCATTGTTCTGGCTCAGAATCTAAGGCCGTTATGAACTTGTAACTACAGGAAAACCATGTGGGTTTTGGAGGATTGGCATCTTCCAGAGCCTGAGGTTGGATTGGGATGACCTCTGGTAAGGTTATTATTGTGTGTGCAGGTTCTTTTATTGTTTTAATATGGTCTCTGTACAATGCTTTCACCTTAAGAATAAATGTGCTTGCTTAGGATGTGCTCTGTGGTGACCTGTATCTGCAGGCAATACACTGGGCATAACCTCTGGACAGAAAACAAAGCATACAGCTGGGAATATCACAATGTAAAGCAGGGAACTATGCAGCCTGGAAAACCCCTGTATAGTAAGGAGAGAGATGCAAGTCTTGGCCCAAGAGAGGTGGCAGCTGGCCATAGGAAGCCTGAGAGTGGGTGCCATTGGTGGACCACAGAGGGCAAATATAGGTGCAGTTGCCCTGAAACTGTGGCCCCATTATAAGAAGGTTGAGTTCATAGACATGGTAAAAGCCCCTTATTCTTTCCATTGGCATGCAGTTAGCACAATGGCTTGGCAGTAGAGCAAATACAAAATGTCCAATATAAAAACTTTTTGTGAACAAATTCCTGTTTTTCAAACAGCTGCACTTGGCAAAAGCACAAGTTCCAGGACATCCTGCAATATTGCATTCAGTGGTAATTAGTATGGTGCCAATGCAATCTCTGTGGTGCCCATTGGATCACAAGAACACTGGTGAACACTGAGGGCTGTTTCACATTTAACAGAACTTATTTTGTGGTTTCATGCTGATTAGAGTGCACATGGTATGCATGCAGTATTACCAAACCCAGGCATTCAGCGTCATGAGTCAGGCCCCAGAAGTCATGAGATTAAAAAAAACCTTCATGATTTTTAAACCAAATTATGGGTTCGTTTAGGTTTTTTTTTATTTTGAGCCTTTAAGGTGTACTTGGGTCACATTTTCAAGTTTTTTTCTGCAAACATAAGGCCTAGACATTTATTTTTATTTTAAATAAAAGCTGAGATTCACACCTAAGCCCATCACTCCAGGAGCTAGGCCTTTAAGAAAATCATTGAATATCATGAGACTTGTGATACAACCATGAAAGCTGGCCACACTGTGCATGAGATAAAAATGAAAAGTACCCATGAATGTGGCCAAGTGAGGTTGCACTGGTACAGTTACACCGATGGATAAAATCCCTAGCATAGATAAGGTCTGGATCTCATAACATCCACATGAGGTTGCAACTTGTATCTGCAAAAATCAGCCTGGCTAACTGTACTGAGAGAAGGAGAGAATGTACATTACATACAGGGGGTAAAGCCACATATAGGTTATACAGATTATCCCAAATAAGTGTTGATACAAATTTTATATCACATAGTATGTGTTCTGTACATGCCAGGGAAGAGGTCTCAATGAGTCCCGTATGCACAGATCTATGGTGCATGTAGCCTGAGTGTAACAAGACATCTCTCTCCTGTGTTGGTTCACAGTCTAACTCCAAATGTCGCCCCAAATGCACTGTAATGTACTGAGACACATACGGCTAAAGCATGTTTGGAGCAAGAAAATAGTTTGAACAAAATGATGCAAATACCAAACCTTAAAAAAAAAATCTTTAGGCTTTTATTTTTAAAATTTACTAACCATGTATCCGATACCTCATCAGCAATTAATCTTGGGTCAGATTTCGCTCCCAGCTGCACTTGGGCAAACCTAGTGCTTGAATGTAATTACATGAGGGCAGAATTTGGCCTTTTGTCTCTTTCAGCCTAAATCACAATATCTGCCTGTGGCTACCTTAAAATCACAGCAAATCACATCTGGTAACTGCCCTTTTTCTCATGTTTCCACTGGTTTTCAGACTTCCTCTTGTGGTAGCTCGAGACTGCGCATCTGGATGTTTTAAACATACAAAGGAATTGCTAGAGCAAGCAAAAGGGAAAACGGTGCAGAGAGTTAAGATGTTCCGATAAGCAACTGGTGGGTGGACTGTGCAGCTAAAGTGACCGACAGTCCGTTAGGAGAAATCTCTTTGCAAAAAGGGTAACTTGAGTTCAGGCAAAATGAAGACTCACACTGTTTTTAGCCTTTTTGCCTTCATTTTTAAAGTACTCTTGCTCCAGCTATATTTTTTTCACCAAACTTTAGCTGCACCTTCACCAATCATTAAGTTTCCTGGAGACAACTCTCCCAAAACAGACAAAGAACTAGCAGTGGTAAGTTCTGATTTTTTGCTTCGGAATTATATTGTTGTTCTCCATAGCAGATGTTTCTTTCTTGTTTCAGCTGAGACTAGGAAATGACTGTAGCCTTTTCTCTTTAGAGTCTCTGGAAGGGAGAGCTGGCTAACAAGGATATCAGCTTTCAGATGTAAAAGCTAGAGCCAAATAATGTTGCCTCTCTTAAAATTTTTAAAGCCAGCACCGAGTCTTTTTCTTCCTCCACCCTGAAGTCTGAATATCTAGGAGAATACTTTCATTGAATTTCTGTGACTTTCACTAAAGTGGAAAAGGGGGAGTGGAGAGAACAGATAAACTTAAATTCAAAGTAAATAAAATGGAACAGAAAATATAGGAAAACACTTACATAAACCTGAACTTATTGTTAGCAGTTCACACAGCTTTTCAAAAGGTTGTTTTCCCTGTTGTTTACTATGCATTGCATAAGCACAACTTTAAGGGACAATTATAGCTTAAAGCTGGTTTGAGCTTCAAAGAAGATAATGACTAGTTCTAACTTTGCAATATACTTTTCCTAAGCCAAATTCAATCTGGAACAAAGGAAAGAGTTTGGGATTTCTGAATGTGACATTAGCAAGTTATGGATATGTAGAATTTTATCCTAACCTTATTGTAACCCTGTGGACTTTTCTTAAAATGATATAATGGGGAAATCCATTTTAGGGGAGATTGAGATAGATTATCCTTATTTTAGCATATAAATTATAGACATTTCTCTTCTTCAACAGTAAATCCATTTTAAGGAAGATTGAGATAGATTATCCTTATTTTAGTATGTAGATGATAGAAAGTTGGTCCCCCTTTCTTTAGGAATTGATGTGCATCTCAGAGAAACTTGCCAGACAGAAGGGAAGTGTGGGGACAAGAGGTGGAGAATTTCCAAAAGGGGGTGGAGATGTTAGCAAAAGCAAGCAAACTGACCCAAAATAGCAATTTCCAGTCTTGGCTCTCACAGGACAAATCACCAAAGGTTTTACTGACCTTGGCAGCATGACAATGGGTCATATATTGCTAACGGTACATCAACTGCTCTTAAATACTCTCTCCATTTTGTTAGACATAATCAGGCTTTTACTGAATAATGGTAATCATCTCATCTGCATTTCATTCAGCAAACTGATTTATTGTGTATATTCCAAGGAAAATCACAGGGTGCTTTAATGTGTGAGTTCTTCTTGGTTTCTCTTGTAGTATTCCTAGATAATACTACATGACTAGGTTTTCCTTGAGCCCTGGATCTGAGTAAACTTGTGGCTCAGAATTAGAACCTAGATCAAAATTTTGCAGCTGGACTCTGTTTCCATGATGGCCTGAATCAAAACCCCCAGAGTTACAAACTTCCCTCCTGACATTGAGAGAGGTGAATTTTGTAGCTCAGGCCAAGATATAATTTACTAAATCCCCTTTCAAAAGCCTGTTCTCATAGAGAAGCTGGCTATGTTCATTTCTCTTCAACCCTAACTCCATTGATATGGGTTATCCTGATTTATATTTTAGCCAGTAAATACCTTTATTGCGCCTCTGTTCTTATTGCTCAGCCACTTCCCAAACTACAGTATATGGGAACAGAAGCGCGCTGCCCCTTCAGACTCCCTGTAAACTTTTGCTCCATACACCCTAGTTTTGAGACCATAGCACATAGTTGAGAGTTAAGGACAGAAGCATGATCAGGATATTTACATATCAATATGAAAATCAGGATAACCTATCCCAAGTGCTGATATGGGTAGAATGCGGTGTTGAACCATTTCACATGAAGCTAATAGGCCCCATTAACTATGCTCTGGCAGAAGGAACCTCATGGTGGCAGAACAATATGAAGAAATTGAATAAGATTTGTTTGTTAATTTATATGCTGATGCAATGGTCTCCAGAGCAAAAATGCCACCTCAGACTAGGATCTTATCAAATCTTATAGCTAAGCAGGGTCAAGCTTGGTCAGTACTTGAATAAAGCACCTTCAGAGGAACCCAGGTGGTTGCACAAAATTAGTATATTGCAACCTTTCTTCTGAGTCAACAGTGAATTATTTCCTTGGCACGGTGATATGGGGTGCCAGCTTTCAGATGAGATCCAGGCCTTAACCACTTTTAGTCATTAAAAATCCCTTACTACTTTTTACTGTTGTGGTGATGTTTGTCCTGGTATCTTTTCTAAACTCAACTACAATAACTGTATTCTAGCTGCCATGTTTTCTGTTGGTTAAGGATGTTCTTCACTTTTTGAATACAGCACATACTCTGCCTTTCATTCTACAATGTGTGTCAGGGATGGCTGAAATAATCCTTTTATACACACACTCAGAACCAACAAAGGAATCTGCAGACATCAGACTTCAACATGGAGTTCCACAGAAGTCAATGAGTCTGTCTCTGCACAAAAGTGAAGGTTCCCCATGGATCACCTTGTGAGAACAGGGTCATTAGTTTGAAGCTGGTTTGTCAAGGCATTTGGGATCTTTGGATGAAAGTTATGGTCTAAATATCAATTAGTCATTATTATTACAGATGTACCCAAACCAATATCCTCAATATGTATCTGAACACCATCAAACTTTGGTAGAAATATCCATTCCCAAATTGGAACCCAGTACCTAATCCAAATCCCATAGCTGGTCCAGTGTCTGTTATAAGCCAAACCAGTCCCTCAGGTCTGAACACCCTGAGCTATGAAGATTAGGTAGGGCTTTTGAAATCCATCTCTGGATCCAAATTTTGAAGCTAAGGCCTCTAATTATAGTTTAAATTAACAGCCTTTTGCGTACCCACTTCCGTTTGCTTTGCATCCTATAATAGCATGCACTGGATGTCTTAGAAATAGTTTAAATCTTCTAAAAGCTTCAGGAGGGAAAAGGAGAGTACTTTGGATGGGAAAATGAAGGATCAAGTATTGAAACTCATGACTGCTACACAATGTTCTATGTATTATTATTACTTTATGGCAGCTTCCACAACATGCTAGGTACTTTCCAGACATTCAAACAGGGATAGTCTCTACCCCAAGAAGCTCACAGTGAGATAATTAAATTGTGGGCTAGGGTAAGGGAAGGATAAAATAAGGATTTGGGTTTTTTTGGTTGGTTGGTTGGTTAATTCTCTGCATATGCACATTTTGGGGAGGAACACACACACCTTAAAAGGATAATCATAACAACAATTGTATGCCTAATGCTTATGTTAACAGAGGTATCCAGTTAATCAGCATACAGATGAATGGTAGGACTTCTTAATTGGGATGACTGCTAGGAAACAGACTGAGTGTAATGTACGTCAGTGAATAGACACAACAGACCACAAAAGACATACCTCATCCATTTGAAATGGAACACCTAGTGTCTGAAAACTATTTCCAATTGTTAAAAGGAGCAAACCAGTACCTCACATGCCCTTTTGTTCTCTTCATGTTTTTTAACTGTACTAGAGTTGATGAATGCATCAAATGTATAAAAATAGAGTTGTTTCTATAGAACAATGTAGATGAACACAGTGTGGAGGAAAAATGGGTTAGTGCTGCTCTTTGTGTTTCTTTACAATTCATCACGAAGCCTGAATGTTGTTTCGTAAAGAAAGACGACTTTGTGGCCTGTTTGTTTCCATGGACTTATCAGGAAGGTTAAGTCTTTCCTTGTTCTGCTAGAGGATTCAGAGGAGGTTTCAGAGATGTAGATTGTGCGCTCCTCATATTTAATTGTATGGGAGGAACAGTAAGTGAAGCTTTAGCAGAGACATCTTTTCCTCCAACTGTTTCTCAAGCATTTGAGTTAAACAGATTAACAAACAAAAACCTAAAACCCCAGTCATTTCTAACCGTCTGAATAAAAAGCACTTTCCCTCTTAATTAATATGGTTCCATTGGTTTCCTTTGATGCCATGACCTTAAAGTTCTTCAATCATCCACGGACTCTTTCAGGAAAAAAAAGGGATAGACACAACCTGAAACTCTAAAATATAAAACAAGCAGAAACTAATACAAGATGGACCCATCATTTCCTTTGTAGTTCATTTTTAATGTTGTGTGCCCTGCTTTTTATAAAGCAATTCGTGAAATAAAGACAACAATGTAGTCTGAAATATTTCTAATAACTGGCACAATTGCTTAATTTAGCAGCATTTTGTGTCCCTGGAGGTCTGTGTCAACTAAGAAGATTATCTGAATGTTGGTTGTTAACACAGTCATTTTAAAAAAACCTTGTGAAGTACAGACAAGTATAGACAAGTAAAAGTTAATATGCAGTGCCAATAATTGTAGGGATGTCTCTCCTGTTTCAGAGTTTTGAAACCTCTGTTCTCTGTGAGTTTTTTGTTTGTTTGTTTGTTTTCCTTTTTTAAAGCAATACCTGAATACATATTATGGGTGCCCAAAAGACAACTGCAATTTATTCGTGCTGAAAGATACTTTGAAGAAAATGCAGAAATTCTTTGGGCTGCCTGAAACAGGAGATCTGGATCAAAACACTATTGAGACAATGAAGAAGCCCCGCTGTGGTAATCCAGATGTGGCCAATTATAACTTCTTTCCAAGAAAGCCAAAATGGGAAAAAAATCAGATAACGTACAGGTAATGCCTTAGCAATATTGTTTTTTCACATACATGCGATGCCTTGAGAATTGAAGTGCTTCAGTGTGGCATTTAGAAATGAAGGAATTTTCTAGTGGCCTGAGCTCCAGACTTTGAACCAGGGATCCCCAGATTATAATCCCTTTGTGTTTGGACAACCACTGGAAAATGTCTGTGAATCCCCAAAATTTAAAATGTAATGAACATTCATCCAAAATTTGTGCCAAGGAGAGAATTGTTGTTAAAGTGCAGGAGATCTGAGTTTTATTTTGTTCTGCTGCAAACTTCCTCTGTAATTTTGGGCAAATTATTTAATCTCACCTCTGCCTGTACAATAGGGGTAATAGTATTCCTGACTGCACCGGATAATTATGGGGATAAACCCAACAGTGTTCAGAAACTATGGCAATGAAGACCACAGAAGCTACTAAAACTATTCACTATTTGCTATTCTTTAGTGTCTAATTTTAAGATTTTTCATCCAGTCAGGGACTAATGAGTATTAAAACGGACTAAGGAATAATGAGTAGCCAATAGTCGAAGTGAACAGTTTTCAAACAATCTGTAGGATGAAAATTTTTCACCCAAGTGTGAATACTTATGGATGACAACATGCCCTTACATATCCAGACTGGTTCATGAAATAACTTGCAAAAATGGGGGAAAGAGGGAGAAAGGATTAATATTCTTCACAAACAATTTGACAAGCTTTATTTATGACTGTGAGGCAGTCTGTCTAAGAAGCAGCAAATGTATTTCATAGATTGTGGTTTTAGCAACAAAGGAAAATGTGCCAAAGAATGAAGGTCCAATCCTGCTCCTGTTTAAATCAATGGCCAAACTTCCACTGACTTCAGTTGTACAAGATGATGCTATTAATGACCAGTGAGGGGATCAGAAATCCTCGCGGATTCTTCCTAGCTGCTTTTCTATTAGTAAAAGCAGCAAAGAATCCTGTGGCACCTTATAGACTAACAGACGTTTTGGAGCATGAGCTTTCGTGGGTGAATACCCACCTCGTCAGATGCACGTATTCACCCACAAGAGCTCATGCTCCAAAACGTCTGTTAGTCTATAAGGTGCCACAGGATTCTTTGCTGCTTTTACAGATCCAAACTAACACGGCTACCCTCTGATACTTTTCTATTAGTGTTCATCCTTCTTTGGTCAGGGGGTCAGAGCAGAGAATTCTGGAGAACACTGTGGTAGATTTGCAGGCCTTCTTTTGCTGATGTGCGCCAGGTGATATCATCCCAATGCAGTAATCCCAGACACAAAGCCAATGCAGTAACCACAAGAAGCCACACAGTGTTGGAAACTTTTCTTTAGCAGGAAGATCATTGTCTGAAATGAGATCCATGAATAAGTCCCGGTCAGCATAAATCAAGATGAAGAAAGAGGTGCTCTTGTGAGCTGTCCCTCTATTTTATGTGCTTGTGTCTCCCCTTCTCAGTCTGTACGACATCCCTGATGGCAGGGTTGCTGGGCATACTGGCAAGGAATTAACTATCACAAAACCAAAACATGACTAAGAACAAAAAGGTGATTTTTAAGCTTACGGGGCAATGCTCCATGTTTGGAACTCCAAATTGTTTCTGGTAGTTAGGAGGCTCCCAAAATTCTGATGATTCCAGTGGGTGCTTGTGTAAACATACGTCTAATAGGATGATATGACCGGAAGGATCTTTAATTTCAGTGAGGCAAAATATTGTTAGGTATGGCTCTTCCTGTATGCCAGCTCTGACATAAAATACATATACTGTACTTAGTTCAGAGTGTATTAAAAATGTAAATAATACAGACTCTGGTCAAATTACCACTTACCATGCTGCTTCCTGCAATGTCCTCATTCTTAAAGGAAATATCAGTAACTCTCTGGCAGATAATTACATTTAAATTAGAGAATGGTCCCAACAAAGTCTCAATATCCCTGAGCCTTGGGAATGTCCTGATCTTTTTTTGCACAGTTGGCACCTCCCTTTGCCAAAGGAGTTAATTTCACTGGTACTTTCAACACTTTAAACAGCAAGCTGTAAAGATCAGCACATTTAGGTGTTGTTTAACTTTTGAAACTGATTTTTTTTCCCTTTTTACTGTTAAGGATTTTAGGGTATACACCGGATTTGGACTCTGAAACAGTAGACGATGCCTTTGCCCGAGCCTTTAAAGTCTGGAGTGATGTCACACCACTGACATTTTCCCGAATTAAGGATGGAGAAGCGGACATTATGATTAATTTTGGACGATGGGGTATATTTTCTATTTTTATATATGCCCTTGGTTTTCTTCCTTCCATTAATCCTCAGCATTGGAATGACCTGCCCTCAAGCACACACTTCAATGAGCCTTTCTGGCAAACGATGCCCTAGTTTTCACTTGGTTTGTATAGACTATGTCAGATTTCACAAAGGTGTGTGTGTGTGCTTACACATACGCTCTTGATTTATCTGTTACAAGAGAATTACTAGGGGACGAAACATTATTTCTGAATTTAAACTATCAGTAATAAACTGAAAAATATTGGGCCAGATCCTTAGCGGCTGTGAATAGGCACAGGTCCGTTGAAGTGAATGGAATGATATTATATTGTTAATTTATAAGTCTCTGCTAGGTTTTCAAATGTCTTCAAAGGTTATTTGCAGAGGGTAGACTATTCTAATACTCCTAGACCTACAGATGAATTGGGACATGCCATCTGAACGTCACACTTAGCCTCTATTTACTTTTATGGGCTAAACTGAGGCCCTTAATCCAAACATCCTTAGCTTTTGGGAGTTCCAAACTCTAGATCTGAATAGCCAGTGTTATTAGACTTGATTCAGTTTTATTTGTTAATTTTACTTCACACAAAAAGAGCCTGGGTTTCATAAGGAACCTTTGGCATTTTAACCAACAATCTGTAGAGGGCTATATAATTTTAATAAATATATTCACATGTTCAGTCTTTTGGGAGATGGTGTTTGGAACCAACGGGAACAGTTCATGGAACAGCTGAGTTCTCTGAGGAGGTCTCCATTTCAAGCTTGTTTTCTTTGCTTAAGTTAGTGATGGGTCAACCTCAGAAGGCTCAGAGATTCTGTGCAGTATGGATGAGCACCCACTCAAAATTTCAGATTCTTACTAGGCCTGTTTGGTCCACAAAACTGAAGTCTCACAAAATCCAGAATGTTCATGCTGATTTTAGTACCGCTTGATTACCACAGCCCAGAAATAGCACAAGAATTGCTTCCCCTATAGTATTTTATGCTTAATTATACACTAGAGACATGTTTCAATTCTTTGCAATCACTGTTCACACCCCTGTGTGTCGGAGTCAAACTGGTAGGGGCCCTATACAGCATTTTTTTTTGTTCATAAGTTTTCTCAAACTGAGTCTTTACCAACAAAGGAAGACTAATGCCTGATACATGGGAATATTGGAGAGAAGAAACTTCATTCATGTCAATGGAGTGAGGCCAGCACAAAATAGGTGCAATGGAATAGCGACTCTGGCCTGTGTATTTAGGGCTTCTGTCAAATGGCAACACATCAGACCAAAAGGCTTTTAGTGATGTAATTGGAGACACTGGCAGCTTTGGTGGTCAGGTCAGTGTGGTGAGCAAGCTGTGAATAACAGGGTTATGCCCTTGCCAGCTTGCGTTACCCAAGTGTGGTGAGCTTCCAAGAAAAGCCTTCAGTGAAGTAACAGGAGAACTACTGAAAAGGCAATTGCCCGGCAAGCGGGCTGAGACTAGGCATGGTTGATGTGGAAGTAGGATGGGCTGAACCACAGACATCAGGATACTGAATAGAACTACGCTTTTCAGGGATTCAGTAATGAGAAAAATGAAGCTAATTTGCTTTCCTAGGAGCAGCACTGGTAGCCTGGGCAAAGAGAAGGGAACATACAGGAAAAGATAACAGAGTACATTGTAAATGAATAGCTTGCTGTGTAACTGACTAAAGGAGCCTGCAAAGACCGATATGTACAGTTATATTCCTCTGAAACTATCACTTAACTACAATGTATATTTTACTGTTCCCACCAGTCAAAATTGAGAACATATCATGGATGTGTATAGCACAGTATAATGTGTGGGTATCTCACAGAGCTTCGCTAACACCAGAATCCCTTCCAAATATCCTTAGTACATATAAAGAAACATGCTGTAATACACACATTAATCTTGTGTGCTTTCGTTTTTTATATGAAACGGTTTCCTCTCCTAGGGTCCAATCCTGAAAACCTTCCACATGTGATGTATTCCCAGTGATGTGTTCTTTTGGGAATATCCATGTGACTATCTTTACTCATGATTGTGTTTTCAGGGCTGGGCCCATAATAACTTGTAAGTGCTCCTCTTCTGTGTTCTTTCTTGTGCAGAGCATGGTGATGGATATCCATTTGATGGCAAGGATGGCCTCCTGGCTCATGCTTTTGCACCTGGGCCAGGTGTTGGAGGTGACTCCCATTTTGATGATGATGAACAGTGGACTCTGGGAGAGGGACAAGGTACCGAAACATTTTAATGTTTCAAAGCATTTGAATTATAGACTGCTGTGTCTGAAATGGTGGCCAGAGATTGCACTTCTGATACTGAAATGGCTTAAGTAGTAAATGCTGGAATAGAACTATGACTCTGAAAACTGATGGTTTTGCATTTTAATAATTTGAAATTCTGCTTTTATCAAACTTTTATATAATTTTTTAGAAAAAGTTGCATATTTCTCCCCAGAAATTAGAATTAATTATGGACTTGATCCTGCAAACCTTTACTCATGTGAGCAGAGAGAAGTGAATAAGGACCCCTCATGGCAGAAGTGCCAGGCCATGATTTTCAAGAGTGACTAAGGATTTTGAGTGCTTCCAGTTTTCGGTCCCAACCACTGAGATACCCTTAAAGGGGCTTCCTTTTTAGAAGGAGAGGGCTCAGTGATTTCTGAAAACTGGACCTCTCTAAGCTGGATACCCCAAACTAGTGATCACTTTTGAAAATGTTGCCCCATTAGCTTCAGTGGGACCATTGAGATGAGTAAAGATTTGCTGGTTCATGTCATCTGTCAAAAGTTTCTGAGCTCTGAGCTCCGCAGGTTTGTGACTTGAATTGAAATATAGATCTATATCAGGACTGAGAAAAAACGGGACTTAGAGATGTCTGCAAGTTTGTCTTTTGGAGAATCAGGGGATGTTTTCTTTATGCAAATTGTTGGCCAAATACTGTTTGCCTTGTACCTTATGAACCAAATTCTGATCTCAGTAAAATACTCACCTGAGGCAGGCCAGCATGATTTGGCCATTATTTCACCTTTTAGAAGTAAATAATATTGATGTTTATTGTCATTTTTTCTCTTTAACTTGACAAAAATAATAGTCTACTGATTATCATTCTTTGTGCCAGAAATTTAACAGGAATGGAAGCTCACAAAAGCAGAATTTAAAATGCATACTCATTTCTTTATTTCACTTCAAATTCAAAATGTCTGAAGTCATTTGTTGGAAAAATAAATGAACCCTTATATCCTGGTAGTCAAGTTCCATCTCCTTTGGCTTTCTTCAAACTTTAGCAGAAGCAATAGATTTGTGGCTGTCATTATTGGACTGAATGCTTCCCTAAAAGTAACAATGAACAGGAAACTCTTTTGTGTATTTGGATTTATTCTACAAATGGTCAATTTGTGATTTAGGTCTATAAAATAATGACTGGTCCCCTGTGGAACTCTTTGCCAGAGGATGTTGTGAAGGCCAAGACCATAACAGGGTTCAAAAAAGAACTAGATAAATTCATGGAGGATAGGTCCATCAATGGCTATTAGCCAGGATAGGCAGGAATGGTGCCCTTAGCCTCTGTTTGCCAGAAGTTGGGAATGAGCGACAGGGGATGGATCACTTGATAATTATCTGTTCTGTTCATTCCCTCTGGGGCACCTGGCATTGGCCACTGTTGGAAGACAGGATACTGGGCTAGATGGACACTTGTCTGACCCAGTAGGGCCATTCTTATATTCTTAATTAGTTCCTCATATTGAGAAGTCGCTAAGGGAAACTAGGTTGAGTGCACTCTAAAATAAGTTACCATGCCAGTGTTGTATTCTTAAGGAAAGTTTCTATATGTTACAATTTCCTGAAATAAAAACCAGGTTTGGGGATGTATGCATTAACATATCCGCTAGCACAGCAGTAGATCAGATTCAATTCTAACTGAAAATGCCAAAATGGATTAAGAGGCATGTTAAGATTGCTCTGAAACGACTCCCTGGAACCTTTGGAATTATAGTGCACATTTTAGATTATGTTATTAAAGGATCTAAATTACTAAACAAATTAACACCTTGGGTATAAGTTTGCATTGCTATAGCAATTACTATAATGATCTTTCTGGGCTCTTCAACATAAGTAATAGCCATGCTTTTCCCCCAAAATTACTTATTACAGTTTCAGCTACAGTCATCATGCCAACTGGGAAACCAACAGAATATATTTGTTCAAAGTGTAAATGCACCTGAAATTTCTACACTAGTGTCCCTTATCACAAAAGTTTCACTCCAGAAAAGAAACAAACCTGTACACAGAAACCATAATGGATGAAAACAACTGGTAACAGGATGCACTGCTGTGTTTTCTCCCTTTACAGTTGTTAAGGTGAAGTATGGCAATGCTGATGGCGAATACTGTAAATTTCCCTTCCTGTTCAATGATAAGGAATATAACAGCTGTACTGATGCAGGGCGCAATGATGGATTCCTTTGGTGCTCAACCACATACAACTTTGATTCCGATGGCAAATACGGATTCTGTCCCCATGAATGTAAGTTGAACACTTGGGTTGGAGGCTTGTCTCATGGCTGATTTGAGCCAAGAGGAGTCAACTGTAGTTATTCTGCATGTCAGGCTACCATTGTACCTTTCCACTTTGAACGCTCTGAAGTATGTTGAAACTGATATAGAAACATCAGTCCCAGGATCAAGTAGCAGTGTCAGCTCTTTTGTGTCCCTTCCCTTCCTCCTTTCAGTGCACCTAGAAGAGAATCTAGGCCACTATCTTCAGCTCCTGGAATCTGATTATAATATTGACTTCAATGGGACCACAGTCGGTCCTTATTAACTATATGAAAAAAATAAAAAAGGGGAAATATGAGGAGGACATCAACAGAAAACACTAGCTAAACAATCTCCCACCATCTCCTTCTTGGCATCAGAGAGGAAATTTGTGCTCAGGTCAGGTGAATTGAATAAAGTAAATGATATGCCTGCTTAGTAAGAGATCCTCCTCTTTTTTCAGTCCTGCCAGTTGGCCATCTCCAAAGAGAGGTCCACATAACAGGGGAGGAATGAAAAGGACTAGCATTTGGTTTTTGACTTCAGTGGGACCAGGATTTGGCCCAAACTGGGCATGCGGCCATTGCAAGAGCTAGCGCTCGCATTTTCACAAGTAGTTTAGCATTTTCCCCATACAGAACAGGTGAGCCTTGCAAGAAACTAATCTTGCTTTATACAGATCTTGAGTTTCCAAAAGTCTTATGGCACATGGAGGCCAGCTGAGGAAGTCACAGGCTTTTCCACTGGATAACAGTCCCATTAAGGGGGTGGTGTGATTGCAAAGAGAATGAGAACAGATAAAAGAAAGATGTTTTCATTTTGATTCACCATGCCTAGATTTTGACTTGCTTGATATTAAATATCAGCAGTATAGGACCAGCTTGAACCTGCTGCTCAGCAGCAGGAGATAGCACAAGAAGCCTCCTGTGCATGCTCCTTGACACCTCGCAGCCAAGTACAAGCACACTCCCCATGCTCCCTGAATCATAGGGTCAGCTTCTCCTAGCAAAATGGGGCCAGATTCAGAGAGGGGAGCATGCTGCATTTATCTAAGCATTGGGGCAGCAAATCTTTCCCCCCTGAACACCATGCCGTTTCAGCAGGAATTGTAGCCCCCAAAAAGCAACAACTGAGACCATTGTTTGTGAACCTCACAAGGTGAAGGCAGAAAGAGTCAGTGGGCCAGAACCTCTGTACCTCCACTGATGCTCTGTCAACTCACACAGCTGAAGATCAAGCCCATGTCTTCTGTTAGAATCCAGGCCCCCTTTTCTGGAATACATTGTTCCATCATATCACATTACACTGAAATGCTCTGACTCCTTTACAGAATTCTGATGATGAGAAATAAATGTTATTATGAAGTTATATAGTTAATGGTATAATTGCAAAATGCTAGTCAGGTAAGTGGGCATGCTTTTAGAATTAGGTTTTTATTGTTAACAAATACCAAATGACTCTTTTACTTAAAAAAGTACTTTCAATTGCCCAGTGCAGACAGCGGAATAGCACTGAGTATTTTAGAAACCATATTAATGGAAAAATTCTAGTGGGTTTTGAAAAGCTGAGATCATATGTAGGGTTTTTTATTAAGCTTTTTGAATTGTGAACAGAGTGCTAGGACTCACAGATAATTTGTCTCATAATTTGGAACTTTTTTTTTTTAGGAAAGATCATATACAGATGAAATAATTTGTATAACAATTGCATTAACTCAGCAACTTTTGTACATATATGTAATGTGATTGTTTTCAAAATAACACTAATATGGTAAACATTTTTCCCTTTGCACATTTGTAATATGTGCATTGTTTAAAATATTGAGGGTGAGTCTGCAGAGTAGAAAATTATAGAAAACTCTTATGTTATGTGAATTTTAATTTGATGTAAAGGATGTCAAACTGCAGGAAATATCCTGGAGAGGAAGTGTGGTCCTGTGGGTAGGGCTGGGGCCTACAGCACAAGATAACTGAGTTCTATTTCCAACTCTGCAACTGATCTACTGTGTGACCTTGGGCAAGTCACTTCACCTCCACACACCCCCTTCCATTCTTTGTCTACTTAGATTGTAAGCTCTTGGAGTCAGGAACTGAGGTGTTTCAGTGTTGCTCGCAACTGTATGCATGTTGTGTATCATTGGTAGGGGTGCCAATTGGGAGACAGGTCTGCCCAGAACAGGAGGGGAGGGCCCCCAAACTAAGAGGCATTGCAATCTGGCACACAGGCTCATGGCATCACTCAGATTTCACCCGACAGACCCTTGACAGAGGGTCCACTGGGATAACAAGTTGTGCTGAGACCCCAAGCTCCAGGTCTCAAGGGCTGCTCACTGAAATTTGGCCCATCAGCTCCTCTGTCGTGATCTTTTAAGTTAAAGTGAGGCTGGTTCAGCTGTGCATCCCATGTGAAAAATTTCTAGGGCGTCCCTGCTGTGTTTTATACGGTGCCAAGCACAATGGGCTCACAATCTCATTTGAAGCCTCCAGGTTTTCCTGTAACACCCTAGTTAATAATAATAATGAGTCAGAAAGGAACGATTGAATGAAATAATACTGGAGCTTTTGTTTGAAACCAAAGTTGTTGGAATCATCCTGTTCCTCCTTGGAACACTTGCAGTGCACTTATCTGCAAGGTTACAGCTGGATTATCTCTAGATTGTATTGGAAAAGAGAGTGCGGGTTAATAAACATCTTATCCCGCGCTTAAAAGCAAAGCTAATAAAACCAGATATGTTCAATATCTTGCAGGTTCAAGCCCATGCTAGGCCAGTCTAACAAACCCTAACTACCATGTGATGTACTGCAGAGATCAGCAGTGGCTCACATAAAATAACTCCCCAGATGGGTATTTCTATGTATATATTTGTCAGTAAGCAGCCATAATTTTTGGAGAGACCATAATAGCTGTTGTGTAGAAAAAAGGCATTTTCATACCCTCCTTTTCAATGCTTTCCTGCTTGGCTTCTTATCCTAAGAGTGATCAGAGGCAGATATTATCATCCTAGGTGTTTCTTGGGCTCACTTTTCAGAACAGGAGGTTTTCAACATTAGCAAAATGAGCCAGAGTTTTTCAGAGTTATTGCTAGTTTTCAGGTATAGTGCCACATACTTCAGTATTCCAGCCTTGAGGTGACAGAAGGGGGTCCTTCATTTCTGAGGGTATGTCAATATTGTAAAGCACTCTGATGTGCTGCCTTCTAATTGCCCCAAGTAAACCCTGCTGGGGCACTCTGAGAGGTAGCGAGTTCCCATCATCTCAGTGCGCGCTAGGTACCTCTTAGAATATGTCAGCACTTACACTGGGCAATTAGAGCTCAGCACATTAAAGCATTCTACAAATCAGCCCCTCTGGGGCACTTTGCTTCACCGTGTAGACAAGCCCTCAGTCTTTCTGCCGACTTCCTCACCTTACTTTTCCTTCGAGAAAGGATGCAGAGAGAGGAATTGCTGTTGATACTTCTTTAAAATACTAGAGATGCTTTGATACCAGAGGGATGATGTTAGGTAAGTAGGTGGACAGATAGACATTCATGCATCTTGGGCTATTTCTGTGCCTAAAATTACATGGGTTAGAGAATTTAAACAGTCTCTTCCAGTGTCAAGGGCAGTTATGATTCTGCACGGCCAAAATGCTGGTGTCAATGTTTTGAAATTGAATTGGTGGTTTTGAGCTGTTTGTTTGTGATGTAATTGTTTTGCAAGATCCTTGAACAGCTATGCACAGATGTTTCTTGTTAAACACATTGTGGTATTGTTCACTTCTTATTCCAGGACACCATTTTCTAAAACCTAGGAGGAATAAATTCAAATAGGGCAGGATTAGAGATTTACATCATGGAGTCTATTGGGTCAGGAAAGATTTATATTTGGCAGTAAGTTGATCTTTTATTTCTAAAGTCAGTGTCTTTAGTTTTCCTATAACATTATATAACCAGAGAATACATGTGAAATGGTTTAAAACCCGAATCGGTAGTGAAGGCTTTTAAAATGCTATTCTGCCCAGAAAAAGTATAGCCATTTTAAACACTGTATGTGCACCTTTCAGAACGCCAGCCCAGCTATCAACTAACATATATAGTCAGTGATTCTGCTGAGAACATATGGCCTCGGTTCTCATTTATACTGAAGTCCTTCGACAACATTCTGGTAGTGTAAAAGGGCCTAGGGTATAACCCACTTGAAGGCCCCTTTACACTGCCTAAGTGCTGTAAAAAGCCCTTTGTATAAATGAGAATCAAACTCACAGAGTTTGTTTGTGCCGTGGGCTGGGTAGGAGTAGAGAACTTGTATCCCATTTTGTGGGACTCATGTGAAGGCTGAACTGCAGCGCACACCTGGTGCTCTGGGGAGTGGAGGGACTGTGTGAAAGTCATGCCTCAGTCCCCCACACAGCAGCCAGCTCAGAGATATTCAGGGTTGAATGACTTTCCTCCAAAAGTTGAGAATGTTGCTCCCCTCACAGGTTCGACACTTAATTGAGGGCTGGAAATACTGGACCTGATTCTACTCTGACATTAGTGTAACTTTGCATTGGCATTACTCCTGATTTACCCTGTTTTAACATCAGAATCTGGCCCTGGATGATGCAGTGATGATAAGTAACTGCACCTTTATTTCAGTTCTCTGAGCAAGTGATACAGTGTCTTTATTTTTTTCATTTACAATAAAACTCAAAGAGGTTTAAGTTTAAAAAAACCTGTAAGAACTTTGTTGGAATGAGGGACTTTTAGCATCATGTGTCATTACCCAGGAGCAAATTGAAGATTTGACTGTGTCTTAATATTGTACTGACTTTCCATATGATTTCGCAACTTATCCCTGTTCAAACCAATCAAAAATTCTACTCATAGACCAAGGCTGCCATATCTGCAGCGGGAAGCGGAATGTGTGGCAAATGAGTCATCCAAACAATTCAATTTTGTTTTGCTTTCCAAGTGTCATTTCTCTTAAAAATCTTTCACCAATCAAAATAAAGACTGCAGTGTTTAATGTATGTGCCCTGCCTAACTCACCACCAGAATCTGAGACATAAATACTGAGTCAGACACGTGGCTCCAGCTCTGTCACTTTTCCCAGCTCCCCCAGCATAGGGGCCGTAGGGACATGTTAGGGCACTGCCAGAGAGTCTTGAGATCGAGAGGTCGCTGAAGTTGGAAGTGCCCCCCTAGAGATAGGTTCCTAATGTGGCTGATTGCAGGATCAGGGAAGCATAAATATGGCATTAAGCCCCCCTCTCCTGGATCCTGTGTAGAGCACAGCTTGGCCAGACCGGAAGACCATGCTTGCTACATTTAAGCAATAACTTGTTCTTTTATAACTTCTGACCCAGTCCTGGAAGGTACCGAGCACCCTCCCCTCAGTGGGACCAAAGCATGCTAACTGGAAAGTTCAGATCCTTAATGCCCTAGTCAGTCCATGCTTTAACTTGGAAAGGAAGTCATCTGTGACACAATATTTTCCTATTCAGCAGTGATGCCACTCAGCTCAGTTAGCCTATAAAGCTAGAAGGGTTTCCACCCCCCCCCCCCAGAAAAGCAAATCAAGCCAAGAAACAATGGATATGTAAATATGGCCATCTTGCTGCTTACATAACAGATTAAGCCCAGGGAAAATCTAATCCCACAAATACAAAGTGTCTGTGATAATTTTTTAGTAGTCAGAACTGGCTGAAATATAGAACTAAAAGTAACATATACCGTAAAGGAAAGATACTGTGTCCTAGGTGCAACTCTCTAACCCTCTAGATTTTAATGCTCCCTTTAGATGGATACCAGGTCATTAGCAGACACGTACATTACTCATTTTCACATCTGTTTTTCAAAATCAGGCCAAGACCATTTAATTGCCTTTCCCTGGGCCACACAGGATGTCTGTGGCAGACCTATGGAGATAACCTGGATCTCCAGCCAAAGAGTTAGTTCTGTGCCTGAACTACAAGACCGTACTTCCCCATTTATGTGGTAGATGATTCTCAGGGACTATAGAAAGCTTGGGAATGTTCATGAGTCATGGAGCTTGTTTATGTGTGGGTGGGTGAGAGGGAAGATGCAAACCTGAACTTCTTAAAGAAGAGCATCTCATGTCTAAAACTGTTAACTGGGAGGAAATGCAGGAGCCATGCCCATCTCTCCCTCTTGGTCAGAGGAGTGAAGTTCAGTCTCGCTAGCTTGGATATTTATAGAGTATCAATCACTGCAGCATCAAGTGACTGTTGTGTGGACACTCAGAAAAGTAAAGCCGAGCTATTGAGAAGCTAAAGGACAGAAAAGTGGGATAGGAAAAATGCCAGGATATGGTCTCCCCTACTTATATCTTCTATTGTAGTCTGCTGACTAAACAAACAGAGGAATGTCACATAACATGCTCATTAGGAAAATTGTCATCTAAAGTGGGAACAAACCTGTCTACATGTTTAAGATGCTATTTTAGTCACCTCTGTAGCACAGTGTAAATTAATTAGCAGAACACTAAGGAAAATAGATGGCTTCCTGGAACACTCCCTCAAAGCCTTGTTTGAAGCCGAATATTAGCTACAAATAGGCAGTAGTATATTATGACAAGGTATAAAGGATATATTGCCAGAAACTTGAGCAACCCTGTGGACTTCACTTGAGCCATGTTAATAATTATTGTCTCTCTCTGTGCCTCAGGTCCCCCATCTGTGAAATGGGGATATTACTTCCTTTCTCCCACCCTTGTCTGTTTAGCTCACGAACCCTTTGGTCTCTTACCATGTGTAAGTACAGCACCGAGCACAATGGGCCCTTCATGTTATTTGGGGCCTCTACATGCTGCCATACTACAGATAATTAACCAATAATGTTTTTTCTTACCAATTTCTAGTTATAATTTATATAATTACTCATTAAAAATATTCTATTTTTTTTCTGTTTCACTTTCACTGCAGCTCTTTTCACGATGGGTGGAAATAGTGAAGGGCAGCCATGCAAGTTCCCCTTCAAATTTCAAGGCACATCCTATGACAGCTGTACAACAGAGGGGAGGACAGATGGGTACCGGTGGTGTGGAACTACAGAAGACTATGACAGAGATAAGAAATACGGCTTCTGCCCAGAGACTGGTAAATAGACATTTGATATGCTGGTCTGGTTTGTCATTGATCTGTATGTTGCACATGCAATTTTCCATCCTTTAATTAAATTGTTAAAAGTAGTTGAGTTAGGGGTATATGTGCCTTTGGATGTGTTGATATTTCCACTTTATTGAAAATGCGTTGATTGTGGCTTCTAGACACATGCACAATATAACCTATAGATAAGCCCGTACACAAACCTATGTGTGTGTATATGCAATATAATATTAAACCAAGGCAACATCAGTTAACAAGAATAAAGAACTACTGAATTCCCATCCAATCCTCCAACCCCCAGAAAAAACAAAAATCCTCAAGTCCTTTCTGCATCTCAAGAAAAGTCAGAGAAAATAAAACAGCTATTCAATATGCCTGACCTGTAGGGAGCAGTGCTCTGTCAGACCAAAAGGGAAGTGGATTCCAGAATTCCATTCCCTTTACTGAGTATGCTCTTCCAGCAGTCCCCAGATAAATAAATCTCTGGATTTATCAGCTCAAGTGCTGGAAAATCGCTAGAGAAAGCTTTGTAGTACCAATCAGAACTAACCCCTTGAATTACACCCAAAAATGAATTGAGGCCATGGTATGGCTTTTTCCTACACCACACTAGTCACCTGACTAGCAGTGAATATATCCATTCAGATGTAATCAGAACCATACTTGGAACATTGGACCAAAGCTCAGAGCTGAAGTTTTCCTGAGGTTTGAAAGAGTTTGCTTGCGTTTTTCTAACGTAAGCAAGTCACAAATAGCAACTTTCCCAGATTCCTTGGCTCTTTCAGCTTCCAGATGGAAATGGAATTACCTACAACAACAGTCATATATTTGAGGTATACTATATAGGCCAACCAAAGTATGGCCTAAATCTGCAAAAAACATATGCATCTAAGGTTGCATACAATTTTACATATACCCAGTTCAGATGAAAAAATCTTGGATGCATGCCCACAATCCTAGATAGTTTGCCCATGGACATGAGGAATTTGCACAGCTAAATCAAAAATGAGCATAAGCACACATGTATGACTTTAAATTGTAGGTATAAATGTCTTCCACTACATGGTAAATGTGGGTAGATTATTACTTCTTAATATCCCTGAAATATGAGTCACAAATGAAAAAAGCAGTACAAAGGAAATGTGAAACTTAAACAGCCAATAACTAATGATTAACATTTTTTTTATTTTTTTAAAAGAGTGTTTAGCACAGTCAAATTTAACTTAATAAATATGCCTTTACGAATTTACAACATACTAGGAAACAAATTGAAAATTATGTCTTCTCTCCAGAAGAATGATCTTTCTGCTTTCTTGACAATTTTAAATGCTTGTTAACATCAGTCGTTACTACATAGCGTGTCACAGGAACAAAATTAGTTTAGAGGATTGTATAACTTGGCAGGAATCATTTTTCTGAGATACAGATGAAAAGCACAGTTACTCATTTAAACTGCCTATGATGGTTCAGCACTCTTGGCACTTAACAGAGCCAAGGTGAAGCCACCAAATGTAATGAAACCAAAACTAAATGTAAGCCTAACTCTGAAGCAATGGCTGGTTCTGGATGAACAAACGATTAAATCCATTTCCAAGCTTTTTAAAATGCCATCTCTGTTTAAAATAGGTACTTGCAGCATTTTGATTGGTTGCTAATTATTTCTGACTTTCTGAGTCATCAATACTCTTAACAGCAAAAAAGGATCAAACTTAGCATAAATGGTAATGGGGACACAGAAAACTCTAAGAGAAGGATAAATGAGCAGGAGAACATTGGGACTAATATACTGAAATTCTTACACAAAATCTTAGGAATAACTAGAAGTAGTTCATATACTTACCTGTAAGGACCCTCTGTTTGTTTTTTTGGACAGTATCTAGCACAGAGGGGTCCTACTCCAAGACTGGGGCTCCAACCTGCTCTGGTAATACAATAATGACTAACTTTTGAGCAGATAAAAAAGTTATTACATAATCAGCCTGTTGTGCTTTGCATTTGTTTATAGTTTACATCTGGTTTATGCAAAATGCCAATCTTCTAACTGGCCTGGTTAGTCTTGATTCCAACTTTCTATGGATTTACAGCAAAAATATAGGAGCTCTTTCCAAATTATGGCACAAATCCCCCTATGCCATTTAAGCCCAGTGATGCCTCAGTACAGTGTTTGTGGAAGTGGAATGACCATATGGCATTGGTGTAGATTCTGCAACTCCACAAAGCAAACCTCAAACCCTGCCATATTTAACACTCCTATTTTCACAGCGTGAAAGTCAGTACATCCTGCATGGATCCCGTGCTATCTACATGCATTCTGGCTAAGCCATGCTCCTGTACTGTGGCTACTCAATATCCTTCATTCCAACCTTGAGCAATAAATAGGGGGTTCGGTTCTTCAGCATCCTTTCCATGATGGTTCTGACCCACTGGCCATATTTAAAAGTGTGGGTGTATATAGTAGACTAGGAAGAAAAAAAGCGGTCTCCGTGAGTACCAAAGGTAGAAATTTTATTCCACAGCATGTATCACATATAGTTTATATCCTTCTCATTAGATTAGTTTAAAAACCACTGATTTTAAATGGATCCTTTCTATCAGTACACCTCGACCGTCTCAGTGTGCAAGATCTGACTTTTTGACTCCTCTAAGATCTTTTTTTGCCCTCAGAACAGGACCGGCGCTAGTATTTTTAGCGCCCTAGGCGCATGGCCATTTCGCCGCCCCCCGCACTGGTCCTGTGGCTCTGGTGGAGCTGCCACAGGCATTTCTGTGGACAGTGCGCTGCTCCCATGACTCCAGTGGACCTGCCGCAGTCCTGGCTGCGGCAGCTCCACTGGAGCCACGGACCAGGGAACCCTCCACAGGCACGGCTGCGGCAGCTCCACCGGAGCCGCCTGCCGCCCCCCCCCGGCAAAATGCCGCCCCCTCCATAATCCTGGCGCCCTAGGCAACTGCCTAAGTCTCCTAAATGCAAGTGCTGGCCCTGCCTCAGAAGCTAAGTAAACTTCAGTGTGACACTTCACAATCTGCTGATATATAACAAAATTATAAGTTTCTATCAATAAATCTACTCATGGAAGACAACTGAAAGCATTACCAGAAACCATCTTATTAATTAGGCTAATACCAGTTGTTAATACCACTTTGTTAATCAGTTCCCCCCTCCAGTTCCACAGGCCATTGAGCTGCAGTTGCGTAACTGCTTCTTTCAAGTAGTTGCTAGTTGCAGTTTTTGTCTTTAGCTTCCGTGGCTTCAGCAGGAACAATTAGACTTTCCCTCGCTTTTCCTCAGTTGCAGGCAATTTCCTTTTCAGTCACTGTTTCCGTGTTTGTTACAACAGTTCAGATTTTCCAGTTGCTTTCTGGGCTTAGGTACGATTTAAGATAAGGTGATGTCAGTTTTATGTCACAAAAGCTGGTTGATTCTGTACTTATTGCATTTAAATATTGTTTTCCCCATAGCAATGTCAACAGTTGGTGGAAATTCAGAAGGAGCTCCTTGCGTATTTCCTTTCACCTTCCTTGGCAATAAGTATGAATCCTGCACAAGCGCTGGACGTAGTGATGGCAAGATGTGGTGTGCTTCCACTAGTAACTATGATGATGACCGCAAATGGGGCTTTTGTCCAGATCAAGGTTAACACAGTTTCTCAAACAATAACTTGAAAACCTTTAACAATGTGTATTACTCCCGCCTCTGTCTCAGGCTAACCAATGATAGAAGAACATTGACCAAAATGCTGTGAGTAATTGATGTAATTGGCATTACATCCAGGATAAGTTTGGACCCATATTTATAATTCACATTCACTTGCATTACTTTCCCTAAAAATTTGGGAATGCATATTTTACTTTTGAAAATAAAAGAACACTCTCAGAGCACATCTGGCGCTCAAAGTTAGGTTTTGGAAAAAGCTTGTCAAAATAAATACATAAAAATGTTTGCATGATATTTTTAAAAGACAGCAAAGGAAACAGGTTTTTAATCATTAATGTTCCCCTAAAGCAGTGGTGGGCAACTTGTGGCCCATGGGCTGCAGGTTGCCCACTACTCCCAGAAAGGGTTAGCAGAAAAAAAAAAGCCCCCCACAAAACCCCACAATTCTTGAAAATGTGGGGGAAATATTTTTTTAAATAAATTATTTTCATTTTAATAATCTTTGGTGTTATTTGTAAATAAATTAGAGATGTTTTTTAAATGCAGTACTTGCAACATTTACCAACAATTGCTAAATTCAGGTATCTGACATACAGAAGCATTTTCCATTTTTTTAGAACAGGAAATAACTGCTATATTCAGACACTGATTTGGTAACTGATGATAAAATGCTGCCTTTTGGTAATATGGATGATTTTTCCCCATCAGTAGTACTTTAACCATACTGAATCAATGCCCTCCTATACTAATAAGGATTATGGAGGTGACGACTGGGTGTTGACAAATATGTACTAGAGTCTAAGATGACAGTACCAAAGTACTAGTGACCTAAGGTCGGTTTTAAACTCAGAAATCCAGAGGTGAAAGGCTACTGCACTAATCCTAGGCCTCCTCTTGCCTCATCTTATCTGCAACTCAAGCAAGATAAATAATGAAAACAGCAATTTTGTTAAAATAAAATCAAAAAACCCTCAATAGAGCCGTATATCCCCTGGATGGTTTTTAATGATTGAAAGCAAGATTCAAGGTCCAGATTGTGGTTTAATTCTTCCATGCTAAATAAATCAAACATTTCACTTGAACTGCTTCCTTCCTTCTCAGAAGTACTAAGTCAATGTTCAAGGGCACTTTACATGGGAGGCAGTGAAAATATATGAACGAGTCAACTGTACAATAGGATTGAAAAGAAACCTTTCTGTCTAATGACATTTCCAAAGACTTGGCAATATGCATGGCATGTTTATTATTATTATATGAAATTCCACATCAAGCAATATTTATTATGGGAATCTTTTGGTGGAGAGAGGAGGAGTGGCAATTTTATGGGTCTGGGATAATAGATGCAATATATCTTTGTTCAGATACAAGCAACCTGTGTTGACTCATTGTGTTGTTCAGGTTACAGTCTTTTCTTGGTTGCTGCTCATGAATTTGGCCATGCCATGGGACTAGAGCACTCTGAGGACCCAGGAGCTCTTATGGCTCCAATCTACACCTTTACCAAGAACTTCAGACTGTCTCAGGATGACATTAAAGGAATCCAGGAACTTTATGGTAAAGTATTCATCGTTTATCAAAAGTACGGGCTGACCTAGTATTTTCAGATGCTATTATAAATAATGTGCACTTCTGAGTAATTAGAGATGCAAATTTCCATTTCCTTGCCTGCCTCACTCAAGATATTGTTAGTGTTCCTATTTCCTATTAATGGCTCAATTCAGCAACAAGCAGCCACTTACGCTTCTGAGCTGTGAAAGCCCCAGAGCAGCATAGGTTAATCCTGTATCTTTAGGTGGAACTTTCAAAGGCCCTCTCTCTCTCTTTGGCTATGAAACTCCATGCTGGGAATTGTGGGATACCTGCTCTGTAACATGGAGTCCTTAACTAAGGGGTCATGACCAGATGTCAGGGGACCATAATCACCTTGCCCTACATATTGCTAAAGGGGTGGTCTATCCTGACTAAATGGCAGAGGGCAGTACAAGGGTCCTGGTATGGACCCTCCCCTCTCTACCCACCGCAACCCTGGGGGAGAGGAGCTCTCTCATTTTCCCTGCCGCAGCCGAAGGGCAGGAGGAGTTCTGTGTCCCCCACCAAGCCCCGCCCCCAGTTCAGGAGAAGCTCTCCACTGCAGCCCCAGGGTGGGAAGAGCTCCTTGCCATCCCCCCCGACCTGCTTTTTTTTCTATTAAGATATTTCCTCCTAACATGCAGTGCGCAAAGTCAGTGAGGTCATGCACATATCCCTGTAACTTGAGATTATGGATGCACATGCACCTACTTGGTTTGCACATGTTTCCCCCATAAGGTTAAGAAGCCCATATTCAAAGTGAATTAAAGGTACAGTTCATTTAAATGGTGAACACATGGCTGTTTATTTCTTTGCATATGATGCATGTGCATGGGTTGGTACGGTTTAATGTGTATAATGTGCCCCACACACATACAAAGCGGTAACATTTAAATTCCTGCGCACAGCCCTGTCCCTATGGGAGATGTGCATGCATAGTTCTGGGCAGAACCTGGGCCTAACATGGGGGTAGAGACTTTTCCCAAGGACAGTGTACTAACCAGAGAAAACTTCATGCCAGATATTCAGCTCTTCATTTAGTCTCCAGGAAGCAATGGGGTGATAGAGTATAATGGCTGGGTACACAGTTTTCTTCTTCTGACACCAGCTAGGGAGCTCACTCTTTTAGCCTGTAAAGGACATTTAAGACTATACTGCAAAGGCCTTTTTTGTCTAAAAGCAATGCAAAGAGGGTAAAGCTGTTTCACAGATGGAGACACACATGTCCTTTTCAGCCTTGTACTATTGTTTTCAAATAGGGATGCTTCAGATGAGCAATTCTACCATGTTCATTAAGGAGACACTCCCTAGACTTAGAAGCTGGTGATTGCTGGTGGTGGTTAAAATGAAAATAAATTGTGCTGGAGGGACAAGTTGCTTTTCATGAGTTTCTTGTCTCCACTCTGCTCTATGTAGTGATTATTCTCCACATGATAGATGTTTCTTGTTATTTCCTGATAAGTTTCAGAATGATATGTGAATAATAAGCCTCCTCACCTGATTGATTTATTGATGATGGACCAGAATTTATGAGTATAATGTGTAGTATGTTACCTCTATCACCATCCTATCAATCAGCCCATGATTTAGGCTGTACAACAGGAGAAACAACATTTGCAGATAATGTGTGGAAGGTGATAGCTGTATATACCAGATGTTTCTGTGGGGAAGAAGAGGACATCAGATATTTGTATTCTGTGTTCATCTTTAATATTTATTTATTTTTCTCCAGAGATCATTTTAGTATATATTGCATGGTGGTGGTTTTATAACTTTGATCAGTTAAAATCCATTCAGTCTATAGACTTGCTAAACTACCATGTAGGGATGAAAATATCACTGAAAATAAGACTGCTGAACAGTTTGAAAGGATCATCATTTCTCGGTTTTCTAACTGCATCACTTCTTAATTACTGGTGCCTTGATTCTGTAGTTCTGGACACCTTAGGAATGCTAATAATAATACCAAATAATTACCAGATATATGTTCTTTATTCAAAAAACTGACTCGGATATTCATTTTTTCCAGTTTCTAGGCTCTTTAATTGAAATTATTTAATCATTTGTGTAAAGTCTGGAGAGCCCAACCAAGACTGGACCTCATTGTGTGAGGTGCTGCACATAAACATATAACAAGTATTCCTGCTTGGAATATTTTACAATCTAAATAGACAAGACAAAGGGATGGAAGCAGAAAAGGATGCAGCATACTACCAAAAGATTGGGAAGTGAGACACAGTAAGGTTAAGTGATATTCACAAGTTCGTAATTAAAAGATTCTGGAAGAGCTCAGAATGTAACCCAAGTCTCTTAAGGCTTAACCAGAAGACCATCCTTCCTGCCTCTTTAACTAACTGAAGTAATACTTTAACTCAAAGAACTTTTCATTTTTGTAAACAAACTTGTATTTTGCTTTTGGAATTATTGTTCATTACACATTTTCTAGCATTAGTCGGAGCTACATCAAATCAGCTGGAGTCACATTTTGTTTAATGATGTAAAATCACCTGATTGCTAAGGAGCAGCCAGATGCTACACCAGGCAACGCAGCCACGGCCAAATAACAAAACAAAATAAAATCCAACAGATGGCAAAGTGCATGTTCTGAAGAGAACATTTTGATTCTTAATGAGGGAAGAAAGACAACAAATGGCTCAAAATGAGTATTTATGACTCACAAGCTATTAGCAGACTGGAAAAACTGCAGTACAAAAGCTAGTATGTATAGTATTCAGAATTATCTGCACATCAGTTCAGATATCATGGCATACGCTGTTTTAAGAAACTTTAGTTTGTTATATCTTAAACTATCCCATCACTGGGCAAAAAAATTCTCAAAGTTAATAGTTGCAAATTGCTAACAAAAATTATCTGTCCTGAAAATCTTCCTGACTAAATAGACTAGATCAACTATGAGTATGAGAGGAAATACAGGCACATAGAAATGACCTATCTTGACAAAGCTCACGCAGCAGTCTAGTGGCAATGATGGGAATAGACTCCTCCCACCCCAAGACTTTCTGAGTCCTAACCTAGTGCCCTGTCCACTGAACTACACAGCCTCTGAAACATTTTCTAATTTCCATCAAATATAACCTCCAAACAACTGAAGTGATTGTTTCCCTTAAATGATTTATAGCAGTTTGGGGTCTCCACATTATTAGAACAACAATACACTCAAACATTAGAGTATAAATCTGTTCTTCATTGTAGGAGGATCCACTGATTTTGGGCCAGATCCAGCTCCAACACTTGGACCAGTCACCCCAACGTTATGCAAACAAGACGTCATATTTGATGGTATCTCCCAAATTAGAGGAGAAACGTTTTTCTTCAAAGACAGGTAAGTGAGACACATTGCCTAGTGATAAGAGGCTGCCATAAAAAAGATGGAGAAAAGTTGTTTTCTCTTGCCACAGAGGGCAGGACAAGAGGCAATGGGTTCAAACTACAACATAGCAGATTTAGATTAAATCTCAGGAAACAATGTGAGAACAGGAGGACAACGGAACAGATGCCTAGAGAGGTTGTGGAAGCTCCTTCACTGGAGGTTTTCAAAAGGAGGCTGGAGCCATCTGTGGATCTTGGCAGAGGGTTAGACTAGATGACCCTTGTTGTGCCGTCTTACCCTACGATTCTGTGATTACTTGAAGCAGAAGGAAAGTTTGTGCTATACTGTCAAAGCAATTCTGTAAAATTCTGGTTGAAAACTGGAATTTCCATCCAAGGGAAAATCCAAAATTCTGAACAAACCAAATGTTCTGTTTCAGAACAAAGTGGAAATGATGAAATTTCTCATGGAAGGGAAATCGCAGGGGGGGAGGGGAGAAGAGGGAGGGAAGGGCAGGATTTAGAAATAATCTTGTTTGTTTGTTTAAATGACTGGGAGCCAGGAACCTACAAGTCTCAGGATCCTCAGATTTTCCCAGGCTCTCTTCTGCAGGTTTGGGAGGTTTGTCTAGAGCTGGAGCTACCAAGGGCTTCCAGGCTCCCATCTCTGCAGTAGCTTGGGCTCTGCCACAGGGAGAGCCCTGGGGTCCCCAACTCAAAGACAGTCTGAATAGCAGGGGTGCTCCTAGAGCCACTGGCATTGGGAGCCTGGACTTCTCAGCAGCATGCTAGGCAAGGTGGCAGGAAACCAGGCAGGGCTCCATTGGAACCCACTTATGTTTTGCCAGAACATCATTGAAACAAATATATTTCTGGGAACTAGTTCCATTTTGATGACTCAGTAATGAAAAAACATTTAGCCAGAAAACTCCCAACCAGTTTCAGCTGGGGGAGTATAAACAGCACTCTTGTGCTCCCCCCTGCCGTGTGTATAAACAGCACTCTTGTGCTCCCCCCTGCCGTGTGTGTGTGTGTGTGTGTGTGTGTGTGTGTGTGTGTGTGTGTGTGTGTGTGAGAGAGAGAGAGAGAGAGAGAGACTCAAACACAACAGCTCAAATTTAGGACCAGAAAGTGAACCTGGCCAAACTATCAAATGGAACTGACCCATCCAATTTCTGTGTCTGTGAGTTGCAAAAAGTAACACACAATAAAAGAGTGAAAAGTACACTCATTGCTCCAATAATTCAATGTTTTATTATTGCCACAAAAACAGAGAACTGTATTATACAGAAGAGTAGACTAAATAATTATAATGGCTCTTTCTGGCCATAAAATCTATGAACTCAGCCTATATGTTTATATACATGATACAGTATGTGTAGGGGAGTATATATGTGTGCACATTCACACTCATTTGTGCGTGAGTAAATTCATTTTAGAAATTATGCTTTTTAATAATAGCTAAAAACGTAAAAACGAATCTCACTCGTTTAAAAGAAGCAGACTTCCTTGTTTGAAACTGCTCATGCAGTGCTGTAAAATATGAAATTGGCATGAATCTGAATGTCGATGGTTATATTATTGTCCTAGATAAACAGGCACAAAGGCCATTTTTCCAGCAGTACTGGAAACCACAACAGCTATGTGCTCTGCTGAAACAAGAGAGACTTGGATGCACTGAACGGAACTAAATAACCAAACTGGGCATGCTCACAAAATATTTGGTGTGGAGCTTCCAATCTCAGGCCATTTAATAATCATTTGTGCCTGCTGGTGTTGTACGCCCAGAAATCTCCTCCACATTTAATTTTCAGCTGGAACACTTATGATTTTCTGCGTAATAATATTGCCTAAGCCATGTTCTTTGATCATCCTTTCAGAGAAAAAGAGCAGAAGGGAGAGGCAAGCTTTTGGGGCCTGCTTCACCACTATGTAACTCCACAGTGGATTTACTCCCAGTTTACATGCATGTGAGATCAGAATCAAGGGCCAAGGTTTGGGAGGTTAACTTTTGCTCTGTTACTGGTTTTCTGGTCAAGTAAGAGAGAGTGGGATAGCAGATGGAGGAGAGAGGAACACAGTAGAGAGACTATGAAGAAAACTCCCACTGAAGCTGCTTTGTGGTGTTATGGGCATAAGGGGCCTCAGGACATTTCCCTTGGGAAGGAATCTCTGCTGGCATTGGAGCACTTAGAAGCTCCTGTGCTATTCCTTTCAACTCCCCAAAAAGTAAGTGTGACCAGGGCTTCCCTACAATCTGGTGATGTGCAGCTGCCAGAAAGGTCCCTTGTGGGCTGTGGGCAGTTGCACTAAGCAGTGCATGGAGGGCAAACATTGCAGAAAGCCACCTTTGGACCGTTCCATACCTGAGCTATAAAGGGGTGGACCCCAGGACCTGAACCACTTTCTGTTTACCACACACAGGGCACACACTTCTGCTAGCCTCGATGTCTGAGGGCAACCCTTAGCTCAGGCTTCCTTTTAGCTAAACACATGGCATTTCAATAATATCAATCACCTTTAAACAAAACAACAACAAAGTTTAAATGCAGGGGAAAAAATCTGTGGAGTCAAATTTGTTGCATTGCACAAAAGTAACTTGATATGTTTGCAAAACCTGCCTGACTAGGGGCTAGCTCATACCACTTCTGAATTGTGGTATTAAAATTGATACTCCAGTGCCATATGTATCATTTTTAGGGCCTAATTTTCAGCCAGGCCCCAAGCCAGCTTCCATTTTTGCCATAATTATTTTCTGGCACAAATAGAGATCATCTCTGAAAACAGATCCTACTAAAAACAGTTTCCCAGCCTTTAAAATCCAAGATTCCAGAAGAAATTTCCATTCAATGTCCTGGGAAAGAGAGAGGAGGTTGTCAGGTGTAAATACACAGTACTTCCGTTTCCTTATGTAGGGCACCTCTGCTGAGCCCAGCAACAGCCTCTGGCAGTTCCTCTCCACCTGTCTCCCCTCCTTTCTTTGTTTGGCAGCTGCTAGTGTTAGTGCAAGTCACAGTATTAGTGTAATCAGCAATTGCCTTGTTTTAATCAACTATATTATTCAAATAGATCTCTTGCTCTTGAAACTCACATGCAAGTATTATGAATCTGTATGTACAAGGCATCAGCCGTGTCAGGTCAACATTTTATAATATACAAAATCATAGGGAAATATGAAATTCAACACACAGTCAGAATAATTTAATTGTTCCAAGAACAATATAAATATTAAAACAAATTGTTCAAACTGACTCATACTTTATCTAACATTCAGCAAAGAGAGGGTGTGATTATTTATTTGGTTTACTTTGGAATTCATTCTCCTACATTTGTATCCTGTATTTCCCAATATTAGGGGAGAAGGCAGAAAACAACCTTGTGGTCCATTTCTGGAATTAAGAAATAACCCTGAGTCATGGGGCCTGTGACTTTTATGACTCACTCACCTTAATAATAAAAATGACCAAAGAATCCAATTTTTATATCACATAGATGTAAGACTGAGAGAGGACTAAGGAGAAAGACTAGATGAACTCTTCAAAGCAAAGGGTTTTGGTTTTGGTTTTGCTCTCCATACAGATGTATGTAGAATCAAGAAATGAGGGAAGGGAAATACTGTGCATATGTGCTACTCTACATAAGCAGGAGGTCCTGTATTAGAAGGCCTGCTAGCCTTTCCAATGAGGATGTAGGAAGCAATCTTATTAATTAGTCGAGCTGGGAGGAAATTGGAATTTATGTTCAGTGGGAAATTCCAGCATTTAGAAATTTGTTTTCATTCAATTGGAACAAAAAAAAATTAGAAATTTCCTGCAAAATGAAAAGTCCAAAAAATGTAAATTCAAATCCACTGACTCATTTTGTTTCACGAATGTAAAAACAGAATCTATTATATGCATTTTATATATATGTAATATGCAATGTTAAATTAATATTTAATGTAAAAGTCTAAACAAAATGTTTCAGCATTATTGAAATGAAACAAGAAAGTTCATTTCTCCTCTTTTGCCATTGAATTTTTTGCTGGAATCAACACATAACCACAAAACATATCACTTTTGACTAAACTGCATTTTCCAACAGAAAACTGTTGTGTCAAAAATATTTTGATGGGCTCCATTCAGTAGAGATGGGCGTGAACCACATCTCTGCTTTTGAACCCTTCTGGGCTCTGGGAGGTTTAGAATCCTAATGTGGATTTGGATCAAGAGCCCTTTTCTCTGATTAGAGCCTAAATTTGAACCAAACTTTGCAAAAGGGAGCAAAGCCACTAATATGGATCAGAATTCTGCAGCTTAGGCCCTTCTCTAAGGATAATCATTTATCAAAAGCTATATATGTAGTAGCAGATATGTGTTACATGGAGTTCCTTATGTCACGCAATCTGCTTTTCTGTGAAAGAAAAGAAACATATAACAGGCAATAGGAAAAGGACTCTTTTCATATAGTATATCAGTAAATTTGCTTGTGTGTGTGTGTGTGGCCTGCTATAGCTACTCTGATTATTCTTCATTAAAAATAAATATGAAATTGATGTTTATATCAGTGAAAAATAGAACACATTAAGACATCATTATCCCAGTTATTAAGACCAACTTATATCTAACAAAACTTTTGTAAAAAAAGAGGAAAAGTAACATACGTTTAGTCATTTGCTGTCTTCCTCATATCAGCTACTACACCCTATTATCATAATTGTTTAATTTTAGAAATGAGACAAAAAACTATCGTACCTACAAATACATATTAAAATGCTCTAAATTTGTGTCCTTGCTAGCTCCTTTTATTCATAATCAGATTTCAACTGATGGGTGGTACAGCAATCTATAAAGGCAATTTAGGGCCTGATCCTGCAATTTTTAGGCAACACTGAAATCCAATTTCAGTCTTTGAGAGTTTCATGAGAAAAGGATTCCAGTTAGGGGTGAGAAAAACTGGCACATTTTTTTCAGCTTCTACTTTTCAGAATGATTAAAGCTGGATTTGACCTGATAATTAGTTTACTAGCTACCAGCTAAAGTATGTTGCAACAGGGCTTCAGCTAGCTTGTTGATTTTTCATCTTAAAAAACTGGCAAAATTGCTATAAGCTTTTGTTCTGTTGGGGATGGGGATGGGGGGAGGCTGTTCCTTCAACAGGGGAGAAAAACAGTAGTGCCTTTGTTAATATCAAGTGCCTTCTACACAATGCACTGCCACTGAACGATAATTACAGTTTTTAAAATCTTAAATCAAATCAGGATACTGCTTGTACGTAAAATAAGCATTTCTCTAATGAACATGTTTAATGTTTAAGGTTTCTCTTACAGCCAAGCTCACTTCCCAGCTGCTCGATATATAGTTATTCAATTTGAATTTTTAGTCCCTACAATAATAATTGCAAGAGCAATTCATGGGATGCAAATGTCTGCATTTGTCAAATGCTTGTCCATCTGCTCCATACACAACAGCAGGATAACTGTAATCATGTAACTGCCTTGTAAATGGTTTTATTTGTATAATTGAAGCACAGAATACATTTTACTCTGGTGCAAGAAGCAACATGAACCCTTCAGCCATCAATCTACTTCACTTCAGTGGGGTTCCGGCGTGCCGCAGATTATGCAACCATTTCATTAGCCTGCTGCAGGAGGATTCATTTAACCTCCCAGGCACAGTTTTGAATGTATAGCCAAGCAGTTATAAGTTTGTGCTGCTGTTGCTAGACCACGTGAGAGCATGTGCGTGTTCAGGCACATATGCCTTTGCCAGATATGATGAGAAACAGATGTGCTGATGAATCAGTTCATTGTAAAGCCTGTGCCATTTTCTGTTCTGTTCAGATTCATGTGGAGGACTGTAAACCCCCGAAATAAACCCACAGGTCCCTTGCTTGTTGCTACATTCTGGCCAGAGGTGCCAGAAAAAATCGATGCTGTCTATGAGGCCCCTCAGGAAGAGAAGACCGTGTTTTTTTCAGGTATTGGTTTGAAGTTGTAAACATAGCTTGCATAAGCACTGCATTCAAATTCAGTCTTCTAAATGCTAAGCTGGATGAGGGAAATGTACCTCTGAGGGTAGCCATATCAGATCTGTTATGAATGTCGGATTTCAGCTATTCCTTTCCTGTGACTAAAGGTCCAGAATTTGCAAGGTGCTGAGCACCTTCCACTGCCATTAACCCACTGGGAGCTGAAAAGCTGTTAGCATCTTGAAAGAAAAACTTGGCAATATGCAAAGCTGATTTATTGTATGAGAATGCTGGCATTTCACTCACACTGAATGTCACCCTTCCCTTTGTCCAGGTCACCCTCATTGTCAGCTACAGTATCAGTACAGATCACTTTTCTTTGAGAATCTTAGACTTTATTCCATTCCTTTCCATGTTCTGCTGCTGCACCTCTACTGTCTGTCAAAGACAAATTCCTGCTCTGCATTCCAGGAGACTAACTAAGATTACTCATCAGGAAGAGAGGATGCATGCGGGCATGCTGGCTAGCTTGACGGGCGAGGATAATAATAGATACAAATCAGTATACTGTACATTTTAAGTCAGTCATATATATGCTCCAGTGAGCTTAGCCAAACTAATACAGCTGGGAGGTTGTTTTAAATGTTTGGAAAACTGAGCCAGCAAAAACTATCCTTCAGAATCCATTGCAACATGACTAAACATCTCCAGTTATGTAAAAAACACATGGCTAATGCTGTTGTACATTTTCTGCTCAGGGGGGAAAAGTATTGTTAATTTATTCCCCATGTTTGATTGGCTATTGGAGTTAAGAAACATGGTAAAAAAATAAAAACTCAGCACAGTCAAAATGCTTTGATATGCCATCTCCAGTAAATATTATTGTTAGTTGTGGGGACTTTGGAGATTTTATTTTGTTTGGTTTGGTGTAGTTTTTTGTTTTGTTTTTTGCAGGGAAATGCAATTGCTTTAGAAAAATTCTAAACAGGGAAGACCAGCAAACACTAAAAGATCAGTAGGAAACTGCCTCTAGCCCAAATACCCTAAAATGCTTTGTACAGGAGCATCCACATTTTGCTTCTGAAAGGCCATGCTGGTAACTTACAGGATGGAGAAGATTATCCTGGGAAGCAGTGACTATGAAAAGATTTGGGGGTTGTGGTGGATAATCAACTGAACATGAGCTCCTAGTATACTCAGTGGCCAAGATAGCTACTGCAATTCTGAGATGCATAAACAGGGGAATCTGAAGTAGAGCAGAGTCTATGAGTACCTACATGAGGAACAAATATTTAATAATAGGCTCTTGTCTAGAAAAGAAAGGTATAACCCGATCCAAGTTCAAGCAAGACACATTCAGACTGGAAATAAGGAGTAAATTTTCCATAGTGAGAGTAATTAAGTATTGGAACAATCTAATCTGGGCATGGTTGATTCTCCATCACTGACCATTTTTAAATCAAGATTGGATGTTGTTCTAAAAGCTCTGCTCTATGACTTATTCTGAGTTAGTTCTATGGCCTGTGTTATAGACTAGATTGTCACAGTGATCCCTTGTGGCCCTGGAATCTGCGAATCTATGAGTTTGCCAGGAAGTTCACTGTTGCGCCTTGCACCTTTCTTGTGTTAGATAACTTAGTTCTGGTCAACTCCCAGTGAAGTCATCGGAAAGCTTTCTGACATTCATAATGATTGTAATATAATTATGGCCAATAGAAATATTCTCTCATGGCGAAAGTTTCCACGGTCACCGGTGAGTAATTTCACTGGAGTCAATGGAAATATTCACTGAGTAAGATACCAAACAATGTAAAGGTTGCAGAATTTGGCCCTTTGATTTGTATGTATTTTGGATCATATTAGAAATCAAGGACCACAGAATCAGGGCCTTTTAAAATAGAGATATAGACGACTACTTAATATGTGATATTCTTGTATCTAACTTGATGGATGAATAGAAATTTCTGAAATAAACAAACCACAGATACATGGAGAGGGTGGGTATGGGTAGGATATAGGCTGTGTTTGGCCTTCAGACTACCCTGCTTTAAGACTTCATCATCCAACCAGATTATCATTGTTAATTATTTATACTACAATAAACCCAACTGACAGCAAGGCCTATGCATGCTCATAGTCAGAGGCACCCGCTGTCCCAGAAAGCTTACAATCTCAATAGACAAGCCAGATGAGAAGTAGGAAGGGAAACAAGAGGGACAGAGAGGGGATGCTATATGTCCAAAGCCAAGCATCAGGTCAATACCAGAACCAGGAACAGAACCATAATTCCTGAGCCTCAGTCCAGTGCTCTGCCTACTGGAACACACTGCTTACTAGTAATATAAGCAGGATGATAAAAGATCCTATAAAGTGTCACAAAACAGAAATAGCTTTTTTGGTTAATCCACTTTGTAACAGAGTTAACTATCATGTAACTAAGGGTTTTTCCCACTTAGGAAATGAGTACTGGGTTTATTCAGCCAGTACTTTGGAGAGAGGATATCCAAAGAAACTCACCAGTCTGGGGTTACCTCCCGAGGTACAACACGTCAATGCAGCTTTTAACTGGAGCAAAAACAAGAAGACATACATTTTTGCAGGAGACAAGTTTTGGAGGTGAGACACATTACAGTTAAGGTGGTAAGCCCTTAACTAAACTCACAGCTCTTGTGGTGGATACTTGTTCTCATTTAGGCTCTGGTGTTTGCTGCAAAATGTTTTGCCAGATAAGAGACTAAAAAAATTATATCCCTTGGCAGCACAGAAACAAGGTGGTCAGGTGACAAGGCCTGGAATAAATCTCTGAGATTTTCAAAGGCACAAATCACAGCTAGGTGAAAGTCACTGGCAGTAAGCATCTAAGGGCTGGTCCACACTACGGGGGGAAATCGATCTTAGATACGCAACTTCAGCTAAGTGAATAACGTAGCTGAAGTCGAATATCTAAGATCGGATTACTCACCCGTCCTCACCAAGCGGGATCGATGTTCGTGGCTCTCCCTGTCGATTCCGCAACTCTGTTGGGGTTGATGGAGTTCCGGAATCGATATAAGAGCGCTCGGGGATCGATATATCGCGTCTAGATGAGACGCGATATATCGATCCCCGAGCAATCGATTTTAACCCGCCGATACGGCGGGTAGTCTGGACATAGCCTTAGCGCCATCTGTGCCTTTGAAAAATCTCCCCTTAAACTGCTATTCCTGAAGGGCATTGGCCAGAAATATGTGGGGGTGGGGGGATGACAATATAGGGCTAGCAAACTTTCAGATAACTGCTCTTCATGTAGCAACAGAAATAACAAAGGGCTAACATATTTGCTCTACTTATCTAGTTGGTGTTGAGGGGAGCTGGGCACATCCTTCTGAAATATATCTGTTAATCTTTTGTCGCACCTTAATTTGAAATGTATTTTGACCACTTCTGCAATCCTTTTCATATGTTTTCCATGCACAGCAAGGCAAGCCGTCTTTGTGAGGATGTCCACAGATAACCCAGAAATACTAGTGTGTATATTAATGTGCCCTAAGAGTCATGCTGCAAATGTCTGTCAGAGAGTTAAAATAATATTATGCAACATAAGTAACCAAAGGCAGAATTCAAATGTCATATTCTTATTTTTATTATTTGTCACGTATTATGCTAGGGCTCAGAGGTTCTAACAAAGATGAGATCCTGTTGTGCCAGACGCAGTAATTACATATAGTAAATGTCAGTTCCTGCACCAAAGAGCTTATACTTTAAATAGACAAGACAGACAAAGACTGGGCAAAAATAAGGATTATCCCCATTTTACAGAAATGGAATTGAAGCACAGAGATTGAAAGACTTGACTAAAGTCATATAGGAAGTCTGTGGCAGACCTGGGGACTGAAACCAGTTTCCTGAAAATTATTCTTCCTTCCCAAATAATCAAAGTAATACTCAAAGAGTTGGACAGCAGGAAGTTTTGGCTAACTTTGTGCTAGAAGGAAAGGACAGCTCCTTCACACCCGTCCCTGTCTAGAAAGTCTAACTGAGTCCTGTGCTAGAAGGAAATGTCTTTAACCGCAGGTCTCTGAGTGTGATTGAAAGGTTAGTATCAAATATCTTAAGTTGTATCTGAAGAAAAATGTACTCATTTTGTTTTATTTCATGGAGTTGCATGAGTATAACTGTCAGCAGGTTTTGGCACAAAAATAGGTTCTTAAAATTAGTCACCTGTCTGAGTGCTTCGCTAAACTGTGATGACTTACCTAAGGAATACACATCAAGAAAGTAGTAGAACTGGGAGCGGAATCCTGACATCCTGGCTCCTGCTTCAATCACCAGACAGACCTTCTTCGCACATAGAATTAGAGCAGGGTTTGGTTTTAAGAACATACACTTTAAATTCCAGGTAGAAATAAGAGCCATTCATTAATTGACAATATAGAAACAAGGAAAAACCAGGAAGCTCCTACTACAGATGTAATATGTTCCCAAGGTTTCAAGTATTCTTTCAGTGAAATGTAAGCTATATCACAAATCAAAGATACATCTAGAATGCATGAATCCTTTTTATATGAACAATAATTTCATGTTGTGAACAGAGTAGATGAAGTGTCTTTTTTATATCCTAGTGGCTATGAATTCCTATAAGTACATAAAATATCCTTTCACAAAGGTTACCATTTGAAAGACAAGTATGATTAATTACCTTTGAGAACAGCACTCTTCTTTTCCCCATTATCTGAAAACATAGGCATTGATCTTAAAAAGCAAAATTGCTTATCACTCACTTTGAAAATATTAACTATGCAGCTGATCATGTTTAATGTTTTCAAGTATTTATAATATAGCCATTTGTAATACTGGAAATTACAGACCAGGAGTTAGCAAAGCTGCTAGTTTCCTCCTTAACACTCACTGTTTTGATTAACTGTACCTTTGGGTCTTCAAGAAATTTATCACTCTCATCTCGGACACTATTTCTATCAAAGCCCCTTATCAGTTGCAGTCACTGTAGAATGTATAATTTATTGTTAAGCAACTTAACAGCTTAACTGATTTATATCTGCGTAAAGAAGATAGCAAGCAATCAAAAAACATTTGGGAAAAGGCAACTGTGTTTAACATAGACATTATAACCATTTAATATGCAGCTGTTTTATTTTATACAAGTACTCTGCCAGACAGAATCAAAATAACTACTTTGCAAAGTCGTTTTCATGTCATTATCACAAGCTTTAAACAGAGGTATAAGAATGAAGCCCACTACCTCCCTTTCAGTGTCTTCGTGACAGGATTGGTAAGCCAGGAAGATTTATTGGGCTGGTGGTGAGGGGAGTTGCTTTATAAATTCCACAGCTAAACTTTTAAAACTTCACTGCAGGATGGTTTAGCCCCCAAAGTAGGTTTTGCTTAACTAGTAATAGAAAAAGAAGTCATGATTTTAAATCTCTTCTTGAATGTATGGGCTTAATTTTGATCTAAATTACATCAGTATAAATCAGGAGTAACTCAGTCGAAATCAAGAGAGTTTTATGTGTGTAAAACTAGTAAGGGAGAGGAGAATCAGGCTATGTATAGAACAAGAATATAAACACTTCTGAATGGTATTTGTGTGTAGGAAGTGAAGATGATCATGAAGAGATCCATCCACTACCACAGGTTAAACTGAGGCTCATTGATGCAGTCCTGTACTAGGGGCATAGGCACATCAATTGCTACCATCCCTTGGTAAATTCTGCAGACTCTCCTCTCCCCTCCTTCCGGGAATCAGTCTCAGTCCCTAGGTCCACTTGAGGTAGAGAGCCAGGCCATAGTCCCCCTGCTCCCTTGGGAATATCCTGCATCCCAAGCATCACAGAATGGGATTAGTCCCTATGCTCCTATGTGCATAGGGACAGTCACTTGTGGATTAACTGTATGTGGACTATGAAAACAGGGAAAAGGCTTCTTACATCTTTCCTCTCCCTGTGCACAGGCTAGTCTAGAGTGAAGTGCCCAAAGTGAACAAAGCATCAGATCCTTAACTGGGAGAAATTGGCAAAGCTCCAGTCACCTCAAAAGGATGTTGGAAAGTAGATATAAGTTCAGTGGAGCTAAACTGATTTATACTAGTTGAGGATTTGGCCCCAAAAGTATAACAAATGAAAGTAATTGGGTTGGTTTAATTTCTCGAGTTTTCCAAGCTAAGGTATTACTGGTAGTAACACATTGTAAGGAAGTTTAGCTCTTGTAACCATTATTTTTATCATTACTGGTAGGGCTGTGTGAAAACAGTGGAGATTTGTGGTTAAATTTCATGCAAAACTATTTATAATTTCATTCTGGGTAATTTCTATAGCTCAGAAATGGAGCTTTGAATGGAATCTTCACAAACCGGCTATTATATAGCAAAATGTGCCATTTTGAAAAGTTGGTTGCAGAGCAAAAGTTGATCTCACTGGAATTATGTTTTGAAGTTTTAAATATGAATTTTGGGAAACTGATGGCATTAATCAGAAAAGACTGTCTGGGTGAAAGTGAGGTCCATTTTCAGTTCAGAACTGATTGCATTTTCAAACGGAAAAGCTGCAAAAATTCACAGGATTTTCACAAAATTGGACCAGTTTAATGAAAATGAAACAGTGTGAAAAAACGATTATTGAATTTCTCATATAAATGTTTTGTACAGCCAAAGTTACTGGTGACTTCCTGAAAGGTAGCAGCAAATGTTACAATTAAATAAAGACGTGATTATGGGGTGTTATCTTCTGCAGGTACAATGAAGTAAAGAAGAAAATGGACCCTGGGTTCCCTAAATTAATTGCTGATGCTTGGAATGGAGTTCCAGATAACCTAGATGCTGTGCTGGATCTCAGCGGAAGTGGTGAGCAGTCTGACATAAGTCATTATAGAGCTTCCTTTCAAGTGTGTATTGCGCTTGTCTACTTCTGGACTTCCTGGATGCATTCATTTCTAGTGGCTAATGAACATGCAGCCAATCAATCATTCTGCTTGGCATGCTGCCAGCTGAAATAAATTTTTCAGTTAAATATCCCATTGCTCTCAATTTACTCTTAAAGAAAAATATTTAGGAATTATTACGTTTCCTGAACGTTTCTGGTTCCTGTAAAAAACAACCATCCTTTCAAATCAGTACCACTTTCATGCAGTATTTGTATTTAAAAAATCTGCTTCCGTTGATATTGAAAGTATTTAAGCTCCCCTGACACCGGTCCCTTGGAAAGGAAGTCTCTTAGAAACAGATTTAGTAGCAAAGGAATCCTTTGAATTTTAGTTCTCATTTTCCCTTTTTAGAAATGAGCAAACCAAATTAGATAACACAGTTCCTCCCCATTCCAAAACCATGTTTAAAACAGCCCATTAGAGAACTGGCTGGAGTAGAGATGGGTTTGAGCCATATTGTGAAATATAGAACCCTGAAGGGAGTCAGAAGCCAAGTTTTGCCAACCAGAACATCTCTATTTTGGAGGAGTTTTCTCCACTTTGTTTCCATCATGGATCAGAAGTGGAAGTAATAATATACCTCAGGAAAGGGTCTTCTGCCAGAATACTTGACCAGAATCAGAATGCCAAAATGCTCATGGGGAAAGAGACTTCTCATGAGAAAGTCAGGGCAATGTTAGATTTTGTCTAAACACCTGAAATTTTGAATTGAATAACAATTCTGAACTGTTAGGCACTTACCCAAGACTTACCGCATTGTCAATATAATTTGTATACTGGGTCATCATTTTGTCTTTATGTTTTATATGCCATGTCTTGTGCATGGGTAGCTTGAAGGCTATAGCTTTTTCTGTCATTATCCTCTAAGACAGTGTTTCCCAAATTTGGGATGCTGCTTGTGTAGGGAAAACCCCTGGAGGGCAGGGCTGGTTTGTTTACCTGCCTCGTCCACCGGTCCGGCCGATTATGGCTCCCACTGGCTGTAGTTCACTGCTCCAGGCCAATGGGAGCTGCTGGAAATGGCATGAGCCGAGGGATGTACTGGCCACCACTTCCAACAGCTCCCATTGCCTTGGAGCAGTGAACCGAGGCCAGTGGGAGCTGCAGTTGGCTGGAGCTGCGGACAGGGCACGTAAACAAACCGGCCTGGCCCGCCGGGGCTCTCTTTACACAAGCGGCGTCCCAAGTTTAGGAAACACTGCTTTAGAAGGTTACAAACCTGTTCTATATGTGGAGGAATATAAGAGAAGAATCAGTCACACACGGAATATAAATGTGTATGAAACAGTCCTTAAAGTTTGGACTGGATGTCTGGGTCAAATCCCTCTGCTTTGCACCATTCTGGTGGTGTGAAGCCTGAAAACCAGATAGCTGCCTTCCTGTGGTGGCTTCTTCTAGTCCTGGATAGGGTCAGCATAAGATCCTCCCTCATGGCCTCTGACATAAGAACTGGTCCAAGAGGAAAGGGCGTGACCAGGAGATTTCCCCACATGGCTTCTTGGAATCATGAGTGGCCAGTTAGAGCATGTTCCAGCACTGTTCTAATTCTCCCAGGATCTTTGCTTCTTTCATCTCTAAATGTAGCTCAGCTGCAGCTAAGGACCTAGTCCATGGTTTTCAGAAGTGGCCTGCCATTTTTGCACTGACAACTTCCCAGGCACAAGTGTTTGTGGGATGTCATGGAGGTGCCTACCTGATTGCACCTTCATACCATGGAGCTAAATTTTTAAATGACATTTATTGTGCCAGCAAATATTTGTGTGCATAAAACTTAGGCTCACAAAATGTGCTTCATTCAAAATCAGTCCTCCCTTGATATCAACTCTGGATTTTATATATATATGTATAAAGTTATTAATACAAATGTCATTTAAAAAACCCTGTTAAAAATAAAACACAGTTTCTTCTAAATATCATTAGAAAAAATTCTTCTATTCCTATAGGTTTAGCTAAAATAATAAATAAATAAACAAAAACTATAATCAAGAATTATGTTTTCCATAATATTTATCTTTTTTTTTATTCTTCACAGAGTACAGCTATTTTTTCAAGGACTGGTATTATCTAAAACTGGAAGCCACTAGCTTGAAGATCGTTAAAGTTGGCAATGTAAAATCCGATTGGCTGGGATGCTGAACTGTATAAAATATTAATAACCAAATACTTACTCTTTGTTATATGCCTTTTCTGTAATTAGAGATAGATCTGAATGCTAATTAATGGACCAGTCTGGTACTGGTACCAAAACACTAAGTACCAGTACTCTACACTTTCTTTCATCAGATAATTTAAGAGTGTGCACTTCCTAAATATACAAAAGATGTTTATCCCAAAAATATGGTACAACTTTCCAGTTTTCATGATACTCATAGTGATGCTAGTAGCAGAATATCCAACACCTTTTATTCCCCCGGTGCCTGAATCAAAATCCAGTGAAGTCAATGGAAACTGACTTCTTTGGACTTTGGTTATGTCCCCTGTGGGGTACCAGTCCCAAATAGGCCCAAATGAGATGTACCAGCAGTGCACTTTGATTGTTTTTTTTTAATACAACTCTGAATATAGATGGACTTGCCTCAATGCTTGTCACCTTCTTGCAGGTTTTGGTCATCGTTTCCATTTATTTACATAGTCATACAGAAAGATTGTCAAAGGCACAGGTTGCCTCAGGATTTGATTTGTATTGATGCATGATGGAATCATGGCAAGAAACTGTATTAAAAGTATTGTTTTAAAGTACTTTTTATTTTAATATCTTAGTTAAAATTTAGCAATTTGTTTCATGCACTTTGTTACTACTATCACTTGTTTATATGGACAGAATGACTCAGATTTTTGAGGTCAATGCATTATACATAAAAAGCCAAGTACTAATGTTTAACTTGTTTTATTTTGTTTTGGTTTTTTTTGTTCTCTATAACATTGGGGGGCTTGTTTGTTTATTTGTTTACCTGCTTACTTATACGTTGGGTGATGGGAAATTTTCAATCTACTACCTGATGGAATGTTTTTATTCATTAAAAAAAAAAGAAAAAAGAAAATCTCACACACGAAATGCCAATGATGCAAATAAAACCAAATGATGCCGTCAGTGATTCTCATAGACATGCTTCCTTGAATTGTGTGAATTTACAAAGCATTTTGGTAGCACGTTAAATTGAGTGTCTGTCAAAGGAAAGACCATATTAACCCACAACAGAAGTGCATATTGGAAGTGTTTAGAAACTCAGATTCAAATTCTCAGTTGTTGACTTCAATAGAGCTGCACCAATTTACACCAATCGGAATATTTCATAGAATCATAGGGTCAGAAAGGACAGCAAGGGTCATCTAGTCTAACCCACTGCCAAGATGCAGGATTTGTTGTGTCTGAACTATCCAAGATAGATGGCTATTCAGCCTCTTTTTAATAACCTCCAGTGAAGAAGCTTCTACAACTTCCCTAAGCAGTCTGTTCCATTTTCCTACTGTTTTTACAGTTAAGAAGTTTTTCCTGAGAATTGATCTAAATCTGCTATGCTGTAGTTTGAACCCATTGCCTCTTGTCCTGCCCTCTGTGGCAGAAGAGAACAATTTATTTCCATCCTTTTTTATGGCAGCCTTTCAGGTATCAGAAGACCTCTCTCATATCCCCCTTAATCTTCTCTTTTCCAAACTAAATATATCCAGCTCTTTAAGCCATTGCTCATATGTTTGAATTCCATCCCCTTAATCATCTTTGTCTCTTGCCTCTGGATCCTTTTCAATTTCTCTATATCCTTTCTATACATTGGTGACCAAACTGGACACAGTACTTCAGCTGAGGCCTAACGAGCTCCAAGCAGAGCAGTTCTATCATCTCCTATGACTTGTATGCTATGCCTCTGGTAATGCAACCTAAAATTGCATTTGCTTTTTTTTGCAACAGCATCTCATTGCTGACTCATGTTGAGGTTGCCACGTCAGTTTTCCCCTATTCTGTATTTGTGCATTTGATTTTTCTTCCCTAAGTGTAGCACCTTACATTTGGCCCACAACTGCAGAAGAGAGCACTGTACTTCTACATTTAGTTTCCATGTTGTCCATCAGCCATGTCTTTCTTCCCTCAATAGCCTTCTATCACCTTGTCTCTTATTGCCATTGGTCTACAACCTACTTCTCTAGTTAAAGGTGTAAGCAGCCAATGGCTGATGATGTAATTCTGGTGTCTGTTGGGAAACAATTGAATAAGATTGGGTATGGCACCTGAACAAGAGACAAAACACATTGCTACTACAATAGATGGCCTGGCTGATCCCTAAGAGTTCTCCATTCACTCCTGAGTCTCAATTCCAGGCCTTCTTCACAGATATAGAAAGACACAATTGAATAGCGATGCGAAGTCCCAAATCTGAAAAGCAATGCTGGTTGGCCACCAAGAATTAGTAGTGTTTAGTGATTTAAGGTGATTTTAATTCAAATGGACAAACCCCAAGTACTGTTAAAAGAGAACACTGAGAATATACAAAAAGCACAGAGACCAGTTGTTAACATGCAGTCATCTTTATCCCAAATTTATCACACACATCTAATTATATACTGTTGATTGATATAATGTGATTTTAAAAAATCTCACAAAAGGAAACAACATGCAAAAACATATCTTTTCCCAATAATCTGGGGATGTAAAATTGAACTGAAAACTAGAATTAGCACTGCCTGTTGGGGACCAAATACTGGCTAATGTGCAGAAAGTGGTTTAGCAACTTCTCAGACTTTTTGGAGGGCCCAGAACAGAGCTCTTATGGTATGTGCACGCATCTAGTGTATAAATCCATGGTCACAAACAGGACACAAACTACCAAGCTAACTCTCGCCCCTTTAGCATTGGGGCTCAAAAACAGCCATTCATCCAAAACCACAGGCCTCTACAATTTGAGTAAAGGTAAAATCTCTGCTAGCTGCAGTATATCCTCTGTAGGCCAGTCACTTGAGGTCTGACATTGTATCCAGAAGGAAGTGATTATACACAGAGTTAGGCAGAAGATTTTAATCTGATAGATTTGAGGTTCCAGGAGGTTTTCTTGTAGTGTTTTGCAGGTGTTTAAAAAATTGGGTGCAACCATTTGTATTGCAAAGTAATGATTCCAAAAGGAACTTTAGGGGGTCATGGCGGATAACCAGCTAACATAAATCCCCAACACAATGTAGCGGCTAAGAGATTGTGATTTTTGGATTATAAACAAGAGAATATTGAATTGTATAGTAATTGCATAGAGCGTTAGTGAAACCTTTACTGGAATACTGTGTCTTGTTCTTGTGTCCACACTTGAAAAAGAATGTTGAAAAATTAACAAGTGTTCAGAAAACAACTACAAAAATGACCTGAGATCTGGGACACAAATCTTACAGTCAAAGACCAAAGAAATGACTTGATCACAGTCTGTAAGTACTTACATGGGAAGATTTCGGATAGCAGAGGGACCCATAATCTAGCAAAGACATAACAAGATCTAATGGCTTGCAGCTGAAACTAGACAAATTCAGATTAGAAATAAGGTGCAAATTTTTAACTGTGGGAGTAATGAACCACTGGAAAAAACAGACCTAGAAATGTAGTGGATTGTCCATCTCTTGAAGTCTTTAAACAAAATGGAATGACTTTAATTAAGAAATGATCTAGCTCAGTTAGAATTTATGGCCTGTGTGATGCAGGTGGTCAGAAGAAATCTATGAAAGTTGGTGTCAATGCTTTTTTTCTGCACCCATAGAGGAAAAAATATAAATGGTATGATTATTTCAAAAGAATAAGAAATCTGGTAGCACACTATGGACTACAATATTTTCTTTCTTCAGTTAAGATGGGAGCAATCATTTATCTAATTAACTCTTAGTATAGGTAGAACTCCAAGAGCTGGGATTTTTAAAAACCATATGAAACCTAAATGTTGCTTAGCCTAAAGAATGTCTAACTTGGTCACAGTCAATCCATTTAAGTATGTTTAAACTGAAAAACAGAGGTATCTGACTTAGAAATAGAGTAAGAAATATTAGAAATAAGCATGTAAATCTGGACAATGGTCAAATTGTTGACAGCTAGTATTTGACAATACCGGTCTGCTCTAATACAATGGTTCTCAACCAAGGGTCCGGGGCCCACTGGGAAGACCACAAGCAGGTTTCAGGGGGTCCGTCAAGAAGGGCTAGCATTAGACTTGCTGGGTCCCAGGGCAGAAAGCTGAAGCCCCACCACATAGGGCTGAAGCCAAAGTCTGAGCAACTTAGCTTCGCATGGTTGCCTCTGGCATGGGGCCCCGGACAGTTGCCCTGCTTCCTACCCCCTAACACTGGCCCTGGCTTTTATATGCAGAAAAACAGTTGTCACACAGACGGACCATGGAATTTTTATAGCAAGTTGTGGGGAGGGGGGGTGTCAGAAAGGAAAAGATTGAGAACCCCTGCTCTAATAGACTCTGGTTGCAATAAAATTAGGGTTGTGATTAAAGGGCATTTGTTGATGAGAATAGCCAAATAAATGAATGGCATTGTACAGTGTTTTTGTTTAAGAGGGATGAACAAAAAGTCTTTCTTAATAGAGATGCTTTAGACCAATTGTAATATTGTTCCTATTAGTATACCTGTATCTCTGCTTTTAAAAAAAATCACATGATTAAAAAACAATTTCTAATTATAAGAACAAATCTCCAGGGAATTGATATCTGCCTGTATAATTTTCTGCTTTTAGAAACACTGATCTATTCATATGAGAATGGTTTGAAAATCAGATGTCTTGTTTGTTTATTTCAGGGTCGTGGGTGCATGCAGCTTCCCAGATTAGCCTCTCACTTCCTGTGTAGAAGTCATTTATTAATTAGGCTGCTTCCTATTAAAACAAAACAAATCAAAAGAAAACAGGTCCACCTTGGATCACCATTTCTTGCCCTGCAATTCTCTCAAATACCATTTTGAATCTTTGTGACCTGTTAACATGGGCTGATAAAGTCAATATGTTGGATAATTAACACAGTTCAAACAGCAATCTAGACTAATTTTGCATACATTGTTCCATGTCTGAGGACTCCATATTTTCTAAATAAGCCATATGCACAATGAATCTACGAGAGATTTTATCGAGAAGGGCTTACAGAGAATAAAACAAAGTGAAAGTAAGGTTATGTTGCAGGTGAAATTAGAGCAGATGGAGTTGCAAAGAATATATCAGGCTATATTGCAGATGGAGTGGCAAAGAATATATTCAAAGAGATACTCAATGACAGGCTGCCATAAATGAATGTTAGTTTGAGCCATCAGAATAAAGCCTGTTCTACTGAAAAACCTGCAAGAACATTTTGAAGAATTAAAATGGAGATGCAGACTGAAATTCACATATATACAGCACAGTATAGACTTGGTTACAAGCGCTGGTGGGCAAACCACAAAAGACATGGAAGATTGGTGTGGTTTGGTTCAGATAATCACCCATGAATAGATCTAGGCATTCAACTGGATCTAAATTTAGTCCAAACTACACATCTGATTTGTATAATCCAAAGTTAAATAGAGCATTAAAATTGAATTAGTGCAGCAGTAGGATATGGAATACTTAGTTACATTGCTAAACTCTTTGCTAGCACACTCTTCGTATGCACAAAGCTGTAAAATGCATTGGATGAGAGATTTCTGAAACACAACTCAAAAGAAAGTTGATATTGCAAATCTCTATCCTCCAGCTTTTAAACTCTGCTGACATTTCCTGTGCCTAAGTAACTGAAAGGGGCAGGAAGCTGAATAGTGAGCAAATGAGGGAGTTAGGTTTTCAAACATGGATGCCTAAATTACCCTGACTTTGGCCAGTCAAATCACATGTCTTGTGAATGCCCATTTTAAATGCTCAGCTACAGAATTTGACCAGCATGTACCGGTGCTCATTTCAATACTGGGTCCACAGTGAAAAATGAAATAAAGTTAAAAGTTTCCATGCTCCATTGATTCTCTCTTATTATAACTTTCCAGGATATCAACTTCAGTGACAAGCTTTAACTTGAGGATGCACCATTATTATTTTCATCCCTATCACCTACTTAACCAGAGTATCTAGGAGAAATCTCCACATACAGAAAATCTTATAAATCCTGAGGAGGAATTCAGGTCTTCCTGTGGGTTCTCCAAAAGCTACGCTTTCATTATAAAATTTAAAAAAAAGACTTTCTGATTTCAAAGACAATGTTGACTAGTTGTGTCTCCTTAATAAGACAATTGTAGTAAAAGAAATTATTTCTCTCAGATACCACAGTGATGAGCATGGTATAAACCTCTTCAAAATAGAATATCTCAATTAACCATAAAGTCCCACTGTGGTCACTTAAATACCATCGTTGTTAATCATTTCACCGTTGATTGTCCAGCACACCATAAATACCAACTTAAAACTCATCCAGGATGGCGAGGTGCACAGTATCTCGATGGTCTATGTTCTTGCATAAGGAATAGAAAGAAGTTTTTAAATATTCTGAATATGCAAACAGGCAAATAAACTTTCAGTTATATTGATGATCAAGGTGATGGCTATTAACCTTAAAATTATGGTGAAAGTGGTATTTAGAGTGATGTCAGCTAAAAAAGTTGTGGACTCCTGAGGTTCGCTTTGTGGCATCCTACACGACATTACTTGATTTTGTGGGTTTCCAATAAAACCTCTTTTTAGACCAGAAAAAGCCATTCTTCACATTTTTGTTGAATGATTTATATTTAATTATACGTATACCTGGTATTGACTTTTCATGCAAAGCATTTTTGATCTTGTATTTCTGAAACAGCTAACAGATCTCTAACGGACTCTGACTGTGACCAACTTGGAAGTGGAATCAGTCATACTGTCACAGCACCGACGCAACCAAGGTCTGAACTCCATAGTATCTTGTTTTCTTATGGGACAGAAATTTGTTGACTCAGACAAAGGATCCTACTCTAATTTACCAACAGTATCAGAGGGGTAGCCGTGTTAGTCTGGATCTGTAAAAGCAGCAAAGAGTCCTGTGGCACCTTATAGACTAACAGAGGTTTTGGAGCATGAGCTTTCGTGAGTGAATACCCACTTCGTCAGATGCATCTGACGAAGTGGGTATTCACTCACGACAGCTCATGCTCCAAAACCTCTGTTAGTCTATAAGGTGCCACAGGACTCTTTGCTGCTTTTACCAACAGTAGATATATATATTTTAACAGAGTTATTACATGTGAAAAGCAAAGGGCATCTTCTATCAGTCACACATGTAGCATGCCTTTTCCAGAACTCCCCAGAACAGCTATTTTCAAACCCTCACCTACAGTGTTGTGCTCTCAGACCCAGAGAGATTTATTCTCCTCTCACTGGGGTTTCACACCAATGCAATTCCATTGACTTAAATGGAGTTACTCCTGATTTACACCAGTGTAAAAGCTAGATAAGGCCCTGTGGGTTTAAATACCTCCACAAGCACATTAAGGGTATGTCTTCAGTACATGTTAACTGTGCAACATCTACACCCAGGTTATTACCCTCTCATTATGCTAGCTAAGGTTAGCGCAGCCCTACTATGAAATAACACTTGATCTCCTGTGTCCACACTGGTGTGCTGCACTCACTCATGTGAGACACTTAAGACTTGGGGTTGAGGGTGCATCCCACAGTTCTTTGTGCTGCAGTAAGATGAGCTGCTCTATAAATTCTTTCCCAGTGAAGAGTGGGAAAACTTATCTGCCTAAACTTGTCTGCCTTTTCTGGGCTCACAGAAGGCAGTGGAGGACCAATGGCACTCAAGTGGAACTAGCCTGTGTCCACACTCCCAGAATAGTTGAATTAGCAGCCAGCGAGTTGTGCTCACTCGAGCGTTAGCGTGTACCCCCTCTTGGATCAGGCAATTCAAGTCAAAAGCATCACCATGCTTGAGTTAAGAATTTCTCTATGTTGACAGGACTCAAGTGAGGAGCAACACTCAAGTTAACTCCACAGTAAAGACATACCCTAAATCTTTTGTTATGAGTGTGGGACTGGGCTGTCACTCAAAAGCACTCCTCCCCTGAGAAGCTGAGTCTGAACTACCCCTTTCCTGCTGTTACTCCAGCCAGTGGCAATCTACACGTTGCAGCAGCAATGACTGGCCTAGCATAGAGAGAGCACTAGACAGCCACTGGAGTCTCAATCCCTGTTGTCTAACACTGCTCAGAGCAAGTCTAGGCTCAATGCCAGTGCCTTGTCTCCATTAACATTCATACTTAGCTACCACTGCTGGAGCAGCACCAGCAGTATCAATGGTGGGAAATATTAGGGGGAAATGGTGACTATAGACAAGACCATATAGTGCTTTTCCTGCACAGGTCTTAAGACCCTCTACAAAAATAAGTAACCATTATTGTCACCCTTTCACACAAGGAACATAGAGCCCGTGAGTTTAAATGACATCTTCAAGACCACAGAGTGAGGAAATGGCAGAGCCAGGAGGAGACCTCCAGCTCTCCCAGGCTGGTGTCTTAACTGCTTCACCACTTTCTCTCTCTTCTTCTATAATGTTGCGATAAATTCAAGTCCACTTAGGTCATTGTGCTATAAACCAAACTACAGGGATCTCGGCAACCGTGGGGGTCAAACTAGGTACTCCTTTTCCAAAGCTTAACCCTTGATCTGAAGGAGAATTTCCACTAGTTGTTAGCAGTACAGGGTCTTTGACACACAGTGGGGCAGTTCCAGTTCTATCCAGTCAAGGGCAGTGGTGTACATTCACTAGCCAGTCTATTACAATACATACAACATAGAACATAGCAGTGGTTATCGTACAATGCCACAGTTTACATAGACAAGGTGGATGAGGTAACATCTTTTACTGGACCAACTTCTGTTGATGAGCTAGATAAGCTTTCGAGCTCACACAAGGTTCTTCTTCAGGTTTGGGAAATGTATTCAGAGCGTCACAGTTAAGTACAAGGTGGAAGAGATAAGTACCTGTCAAGATCCGTGGCTCCTACACATACCTATCACCATACGTGCTGTACCTCATCCAGTGCACTAAATGCCCCAACAACAACTAAGTGGGTGAAACCAGACACTCACTACACTCTTGAATGAACTCACACAGGAAAATGATAAAAGTCGAAAATATTCTATCACCTCTGGGTGAATACTTTTCACAAAACATAAACTCTGTATCTGACCTATCAATCCTCATCCTCAAAAGAAACATGTACAACACCTTCAAAAGACGAGCCCGGGTGCTTAAATTCATAATTTTGCTACACACTGAAAATCATGGACTGAACAGAGACACTGGATTTATGGCTCATTACAACAATTTAAAACCCACTAAACCCCCACCCCACCCCCAGCTGCCTTCCCCTCCCCTTTCTTTCCCCCATATGACTGAAGAGGTGTTAACAGTCCACTTCACCCTCAATGGCCCCTTGAAATATGCATTAAACATCTTACGCTAAACTATTTGTTCCACCTTGTATTTAGCTGTGAGACTCTGAACACATTTCCCAGACCTGAAGAGCTCTGTGTTGCTTGAAAGCCGGTCTCTCTCACCAACAGAAGGTCCAGTAAAAGATATTACCTCATCCACCTTGTCTCTCTAACCTCCTGGAACGGACACTGCTACTACAACAACGCATACGGTTTACATAAGCAGTAAACACAGGAGGCTAAAATAGAAACTATACTAACTAGTAACTGGTTGATGAACATTTGTTATTAATTTTCTTCTTGCCATTTTGTTGTGATTTGACAAAGCAACAGTTTCCTGTGAATTTAAGCAATTATCATTAACTAGACTGTTCTTTACATCAATAGCAAATAAGTCCTCTGAGCCCATCTTAGGCAAATGACTTCTCCACATGGGCTTGCTTTTAACAGTAAAAAACAGGAGCCTAAGCTTTCCTCTGCTTTAGGAAGAGATTCACTTTAACAAATGATCATGCATTGGGCTCTATGGGATCTCTGAAGCCAAATATGTACATTTACATCTAACTGCCTACATATACAAAGGGGAAACCGTCTGCTCATTATTGGCTACACAGCAAGCTCATAAGAAATAGCAGTGAAAATCGTATAAATTTAAAGATAGGGATATCTGTTGAGAACTGGAGGGGGAGACAGGAGAGGGGGATGGACCCAGAAACCCACAAGAGAAGAATAATGCAGTCAGAAAGACAGACCTGGAGGTATCTCCAAAGCTGTCAGCTTAGCTTCCTGCATACCAGAGTCTGTCAAAGAGCTGCATGCTACTATTTGAAACATATTACCTTCTGGAATTGCAATCCAAAAAGGAAGGGAAAGCAAAAAGAACAGCAAAAATGACATCCTAGGAAGATTAAACTGTGTGGCTCTGATATTTACAATTGCACACACAATTACTATGATTTCATGCACAACCAGCCAGGTAATGTATACTTGGCCTTTTACATACACAATCAGTACAGTTAAATGTGCATCTGTGATGGCTATGCAAACATTTTGCACATATATTGAGTGTATGCAAATCTAAGCTTTTTTGTATAAAAATTCTGAAAAAACTTTTATATTTTAATGTATAAGACAGCTTTGCATAGCAATATGTTCTAAAAATAACTGTTCAGAAATTAAACAAATTTATTTTTTTAAATAGTGTAGGTGTTTATTAAGTACACATACAACATTTTAAACCAGTGATTATGTCAATAACACATACAAATAGCTCATTGCTAACTAACCAAGTTTAATATTAACATCCAGACATCAGCTCCAAAACCTCACAATGCCCTCTGCCTCAGAAACAGATGGGCCATGTTCTCAGTAGGGATAAACAGCATAGTGACAAAAACCAGCAACAAGTCTACACTCACGTGTTCCCAATGGTTGTTAACAGTAGCGCAGCAATGGTGGGAGAATTTCAGAACAACCTCAGTGCAGAGGCAGCTTTTGGGAATCACTCATGATGCCCATGGAGAGGTCCACCCCCAGAATACAGGCTTCCACATTCTTGCAATGCCTAGATGATGAAAAGCACTTATCAATAGACACCACCTTTGCAACTTGCTTGGCTGCTTACCAAAGGGTGAGCCTTCCCCATCTACTGAGGGTGCTGATTTAATCTATGCCCAGTTTTTCTGGTTGCTTCCTCAACTCTTTAAGCATTACCTCCTACTTCAGGTAGGCTGCACCCAGACCCAGTCTCTATTAGATGATGGACAAGCTGCTCACTTGCACTTGCAAGGTCAACAAAGATTGGAATATAAAGCTGTGTGTCTTCCACATACAGTACTGAAGACACCACAGCTTATATTTTCCTAAAGATCCCATGGAAATGGAGGGTGGCAGAACAGAAACCTTTGGAACCTAAAACTGCCTGTAACTGCCCAGTGCTACCATTTGGCACTTCCGAAGGAAAGGAACAGAGCCACTCCCAAGTGACTCGAACTCGCTTTGCGATGAAGAGTTTGTCAGTATTGCCAAAATAAACTCAGTATTAAAAGGATAATAGTTTAAATTTGAATTAGCCTGAAGTTTGTCAAACTGATCCCAAGGGTTATTCAGAGATGGTTTCCTTCTCTACATGACAGGAATTCAGAATATTATGGGAGTGAGTTTGTCTTTAGGTTTTCATCCACTCCTTTGATCTTGGGCTGCTGTGGAGCTTCACAGACATATCCTGCCTTCCATATGCCATCACAGCTGCAGTCCTGATGCTAAGAGGGCTGGCGTTTTCTGAATCTGTAAAGCAGTTAAGCCATCTACAGTCAGGTGCTATACAAAGATGAAAATCCTACACCCTCCCTTGTACAAGACTTCAAATCTCCACCAGCCTAAGAATGAAGACACTCAAGGTTAAATCTAAGCATAGGTCTCCCACCCAGTGCTACATCAGCCAGACAATTAAGCATTGGAGACATTATTAAATACTCTGTGGTTGCCCCCATGAAAGATCATACTGCCTTTCTCTTCATTGTCCTCCTTTTCAACTCCTTTACTCCCATTCATGTTGAACATTGGTGCACTGGAGTATAATGCCTAAACAGGGTGAATGACTGTTGTAATCAGTAGACCAAGTTGAGGCAATTTATTTAAATGCAAGTCTTGCATGTGATAGGAAAAAGTCAGACAATTTTTCTTTCAATAGTCAGTGCACCAGCTGCTGTGCCTCAGTCCATCTTCTCTACAGAGTTGGAGAGAAGGTTCATTATATATTCCCTTCCTAGGATTTTGGTCCATTCTTTCCCCAATAATACATTTACACTTTTCTGAGGCCTCTCCAACACTCTTTTTGGCAGTGCCAGAAATGAAAAGGGAGGACATCTTGCTACTTGGTAGGAATAGGGTGTTTCACACACACACACACCCTGCCATGTGACTTGCCTTTCAGCAACTTGGGAAGTCCATCTGTCAAATGCAAGGGATTTGTGTTACTTCTATTCAACAGCCTAAACAATATGCTGAGAAGAGGGTCAGCCAGAGAACATGATGAAGTTACTGGTGCCTGTCTCACATCAAGGTGACAACATTAGAAGGAGGCATCCTTCTGTTCCCTCAACAGCACCCTGCCATAGAGCAGGTGAAAGCTGCAAGTCCTCACCCTCAGCATACTTGTATGGTATTTATTCTGTTCTCAATTAAATATTATTTTTTCTCCCTTCTGTCCCATTGAAGCATTTGATTGATTGAGAACCTAGAGGTCATCTTCACTTCCTAACGTACTTCTAGATGGGTAACCATCATTGACCAGATAAAGCTCCCTCTGCTGGACTCACCAGGCTGATGAATTCAGATCCAAACACTGGATCCTATATGTTTCTACCCTCTGGATCTGAGCAGTGTCCAAGCACTGGTTCTGGCCTCTCAAGCTCACTCCCAAGGTGCAGACACCCTATCTAATACCCATTCTTGATCAGCCTTCAGGTTTGCTCTTACTACAGAGAGATCTTTCGTTCAAAGATTCATGCAGAAGAGCATATGTCAATAAAATCCTTTTTTAATACTTCTGCAACCAAAAAGCAACCATGGAAATGGCAGTCCAAGAATACCCAGCTGCCACCCTACCTAAGTTTAGCATAATTGACACTATTTTATACTGTATTACTGTACTTTATTAAAATGTTCTATGTGTTTGAATGATGTTAGTAGGGTTCTACATTATTTTATTCAATATTTTATGTGTACAATGTGTACTGTATAACCTGTCATTGTAAAAAGATACACTGTTTAGGTGAAAAGAGCATTATCATAGGTGAGTGTGGTCAAGATGTGAACCCCCACTTATGCCATTATTTCTTATGGGGAAAAATTCCCCAGTATACATCTGTAACAGGGTGCTGGCCAAAAAGGTTCTGGCCAGGCCCCTGTTAGCCCAGCCCAATTAAGGGATATTAATTGGTATTGACTGGGTGTGGCTCACCAAAGGGCTTAAGGAAAAACACCTGCAGGCCTTGTTAGCCAGGAGGCTATATAGAGCTGGTAGGAAGGAAACAGAGGTGGGGAACAGGAAAGGGAGGAGCCTGTGGCTGTCATTTCCAGCTGCCTGAAGAAGCTAGCTGTCTCCCAGGGAGCTGGCTGGAATGGACTGTACATAAATGGTCGTGGGAACTGACACAAGGAATAAAAGGCCACTGGTGCTGGCATAATAAGCGGTCTCCAACTGATTTTTGGGACAAGCAGCGAAGCGTCCGTTACAATGTCGTTTCGGTATCCATAACCCTTTATAAGAACGCAACCTCAGTGGATACAGGGGATCCCCGTAACATTTCTTCTTCTAAGCTTCTAATACCTCTTCTTTGTTCTCCCTTTCTGCTGTGGAATTTTCACTGCTCCAACCCCATTATCAGCAGACAGTTTGGGATAACCAATTTCTTTCAGCTTGGCCAGTCTCTTTAGCATATTCTTTTTTTTTTTTCACCAGGGCAAAGACATTTGATGGTAATGACTTTTTTGATTATCCTACAAGCTGCTTCTAGACAGTGTGCATAATATGTGCAGTGGCATGCTGTCTGTGTATGCAGAGCATGCATTGCATGCCCGACTGGATGTGCATTGTCCAACTGGCAGCCTTCAGGCCAGATCCAGCCCATTGGATGATTCCATCTTTTAGACACCATTTTGTGGACTGGGGCATCCTCCACACTGCATTACCTCGTATTCACGGTACGTGCAATGTCACGCTGCCTGGAGGATGCCATTTTGGGCCAAGTGAGTTGTTGCATACCTTACTAAAACTGTCATGGAACAGCACTCCACTGAATATGTGACATGCTCCCTTTCAGCAAATGGCTGATTCAATGCACACTGAGGATTAGAGTTATATATGGAGTTCCTAAAAATCAATCATAATTCATAAGTCTACATAGACATATAGAGGACTCAATCCTACCCTACCTTAATAGCTGAAGAATGGTGGTTAAAGCACTGGACAGACTCAGGAGCTCTGGAGTCAATCCCCTGCTCTGCCACAGACTTTCTGCATCACCTGGGGCAAATCACTTAGTTCCATATGTTGGGTGAAATTCTGTGGTTTGTGTTATTCAGCAAGTCAGACTAGATGTTCATAATGGTTCCTTCTAGCCTTAAAAATCTATTACTCTCTAAGAAAGCATGTTACCACTTAGCCTGTGAATTCTATGACTGCACAGTGGCTGATTTTAAGGCCTGTTGTAATGGGCTTGCAATACTCTGTTTTGTACAGATGAAAGACGATGATGAGGTGGTGCTGTAGTATTGCGAAGTATAAACTGCCATATGGGAAACTATATTGCAAACTCCACCTTATGTAATCATTTAGAGGTCTGATTCTGAGAGGTACTGAACACCCACAAGTCCCTATGAAGTCAACAGAAGTTGCAGGTGCTCAGACTCTTACAGTAAATTTGTTTTTATACCATTGATTTGTTCAATTTAGGCACTAGGTAATTTGAGGTCTACTTCACGATGGAAGCTTCCATCACCAGGGCATTACCGTGTGGCTACAGAACCTTAATAATGAAGTTGTCCTGGTTCTTTGAGAAAAAATTATTCACAAAACTGCTTGTATATTAAACGTTGACACACCTTCCAGTCAGTGGCATCATTTGCTATGGGACAAGGAGGCAGTTGCCCCCACCAAAAAAATCTTTGATAGGTCTATGTGCTTCATTATGTCTTCCACTTTTTACCCCACCCAGACCTTGGGCGCAGTCATTAGGAAAGCAATCATTGTCTAGTTTTTCTCATTCATGATGCTATTCAGGACAGAGAATGTTCTATATGCTGACACAATTTGCCCACCCCAAATTTCTCTCAAATGATGCCCCTGCTTCCAGCACAAAATCTACACCTCATTTCATACCATTTTGAGAGTGAAATGAGTCTAATTTCACCCTGGCATATGTGCAACTCCTTTCAAATGACGCTCACAGTAAGTAGGCCCCGGACTCTTCTTCAGTTATTTTAGCCCTCTGATAGCAAGGGTAGAAGAGAGAATCTGACTGAGAGGGAGTGGCAGAGACAGGGAAATGGATATCTGTAGCTGTGGTTTGCAACTAGGATGAAAAGAGATAGCAGAGACTCCACATGGCCCTAATGCTGTATTTTTAACATGTGTGCATTATTTGGAAGGGAATACGTTGCTAGAGTCGGGCTAGGATATTCGTTTGTGCTATGCAGGATGTTTCCCAAATGTCACTATCTGACTAAATGGCGTGGAAGGACTGTGTGATGTGTAGTGTAATGGGTCATGCTGTTTATACGAGAAGCAAGGGGATATGGCCCCTAGACTTCATTGTTATTGGCTGACTTTGACTTGAGTTGAGTCGTGACAATAAGAAAAACAAATCTAGGCTTCCTGGACATGTAATACTTGAAAGTTTCAAAGGCATCTAAAGAAGTTAGGTGCATTGTTTCCATTGATATTCAATAGGGGGAGGTGCCTAACTCCCTTAGGCTCTTTTGAAAGCATCAGCTTCAGTTTACATCTGCAGTATTTCTACTAGATGTTTTCACTCAGGCAATTTGGAAGAATCTGAAACTCATTTAAGGTTGAATTTTATGTAGTTTGCAATTTCATACCTTACATCATTTGCACCAGTTAGGACCTTTTCTGAGCATAGTTTTGGAAGTAATTTATTCCATCCCTCTGTGAATAACTGTAATAGCGAATTTATGCAAAGAAAAATGGAGGCAATGTTTGTAACAGTGCTGACATGTTTATGTACAGTTAGTACATGTAATATATAATTACTAGAGCTACTGTGAAAATTACAAATGAAAAATGAGAAGAAAGCTTTTGGAAAATGGTTGTGATTTTAGCACTAACTAAGCTTCCTACTAGCAAATGCTCGGGTTCCAAATAAATGCACAAAATGCATCTGCAATTGTCCACACATATATATGCCTAATTTACATGCACAGCTTCTATGGTTATAAGCACAAAGTAGGTAACTGTAGGTCTTATCTAAAGCATTTCTACTGAATTTAATGGAAAGCTTTGGATTAATCTATTTACATGAACAATTCCCAATTAGCCATGCACAGCCAGGGTGACTGTATGCATCTTGCCAGTGTAACTATGCACCTACCTCATATGAAAAATCTGTCTACTATCCTGTTGTTTTCAATGTAATCCAAGTTCTATGTCTTTTATGTACTTTTTTAAAATTTTTACTCTTGCTGTGTACCTTCCTTTCCCACTGCTTGCACTATAAATTATGCCCTCATATCTGTCTTTAATTTTAAGTGTTATACATCTTACCCATATGAGGATAATTCAGCGTCTAAGCAAGATCAGTACCAATGAAACAAAGTCCTCTGACCTTTATATTTATTATATAATCAATTATATTTAATAAGCATAATTCTGACCTGGTTTTGATTTGAATTGGTGAAAACCATCACAGATCTTTATACCTTTAGTCCAGTATCTTTGAAAGTAAGGAAATCCTAAAGCTAAATGAAATACATTCCCAATCCATTCGCACAATGGGGACACATATGCCTTTAGTTATTAGTTTTTACTTAACTGGTGTCATGCATGTCTTTGAATGAATTTATAATATATCAAGTTATACCTGGCATTTGCCAATATCATTTTGGTTTCACTGCACTTAGTCAATGAGGTTTATTCAGATACTTGTACTTCCAGAGCTACTTCCTGTCTACTCACGGTTGGACACTGGGAGTAAAAAATTTCCATGAAGAGTGTAGTTAGGGGTGGACTTAACCTTTCACACCTAAAATCATGTGTTCAAATCTCCATTAGAAAACCAAAAGCTCTTTGTCAGCACCAAATTCAATTTATTTTAAAAGTGTGGCTAGATTTAATATTTTGTGGGAGAATTTTGTGCTTATGAACTAACATTGTGCTAGAGCCAATTTTAATACAAGTGCTATGCAAGCTTCCCCACATGGCTCTGCTAATGCCATTCACTCCTGACCTAAATCCCCTTGCTGTTCCAGTTCCAGTTCCAGTCCCAGTCTCCCATGGGCAGAGACTGCTAATGGTACCAAACTGGAACACATTGTTCTTTTCAGAAGACCTTTGACTTTTAACAAGGTAAATGTTTAGATCAGGAAAGGGCCTGGTCTAACCTTTATACCAGCTTGATGAGCCAAATAAGCACTATTAAGGTAACTATTACTATTTACCGATTGTATTACATTAGTAACCAGGGGCTCCCAACCAAGATCAGACCCTAGTGCTCTCAGCCCTGGCAATCCAAATAGTGAGAGAGAGTCCCTCCCCTGAACAGTTTACAGTCTAAACAGACAAGACAAGACAAACAGAAGGTGAGAGAGCTAAAATACCCTCACTTTAAAATTGGAGAACTGAGGCCTGGAAAGGCTAAGAAATTTGTCTTAGGTCACATGGAAAGTCTGTGGAAGAGACAGGAATTGAGTAGGACATCGGGATTCAAAGCAATATTTGCAAAGGTATTTGGGCACCTAAGATGCAGATAGGTGCCTAAATACCTTTGCAAAGCAGCCCTTACTTGCTAAGTATTTACACTGTTATGTGTCATTAGAGATTCAAAAGCCAGGCTACTTTACACCATTTTCTTTCATATTTTTTATCTGTACGGTATGGTGCTGCAAATCACAGTGAGGATGGACTCTCGTTATGCAATCTGTAACATTAACACACACATGCCATTTTACACACACAAACCTACCTTTCAGAAAAATGTCCAAGGGTTTAAGACGCCCCAGTAAAGCTAAAAAAATGACCAAATCTATATAACTTTCCAGTGACGTTAGAAAGTCTCAGAAGACATGGTAGGTTCAGAACCGCACATTCCCTGTTTAGGGCCTGATTCTGTAACCATTGCTCACCCCAGCAGTCCACTCTGACTTCTGTGGGTCTACCTGTCGAAGTGTGTACTACTCAAGGGCCAGATTCTGCATCCCTTATGCTACGGATTTGAAGAGATGTGCACGCTCCTCAATGGAAGGTGGCAGGGGGCTTTAGCTACTCTGACCCTTTGTGGCACACAGATTCTGTCAGCATTGCCAAGAATGGAGCGTCTGTACCAGTAAACGAGCTCCAAAGTTCAAGCAGTGCAAGCATTTAATCATAACCCTTTTATTTGGTAACTCTCCATAACGCACATACCATTGCCTTTCTAGACTAAGACAATCTGAAAGACACTCACATAAGATATTCTTATCAGATTACCTTCAGTACAATAAATGCAATTGATTTTTCCACTGTGTTAGCAATTCCTCACATTAAATTATTGAAGCCCACACTCACCAGCACATCCAGAAAGCTATTAAATATGGATTGCTTTAATACTAGGAGATCTTTTTTTCTCATGTGAAATAAGCATTGTGGTGAATTTTAACCTACTGAAAGCCTTACAGCACACCAAGGTTAATACAGCAAACTTCACTAAAGCGTTTCACTAGGTTTTGCTAGAGGTTGCTACAAGAAGCCAGACTAGCCATGTAGCCCAAGACTGTGCAGATAAACTCTTGATCAGGATCACTGCCATCTTTTCTGGCCAATTTAACACATCTCTAGGGTCCTGTCTACGTTAGCACTTTTCCCACTCCTGATTCAGTGTCAGTACAATTCCACTGGTGGTATCGTGGTAGAAGAGCTGCTACAGGCAGGGCACAGGCATTTTTACTATCATGTCATGTTAACCGTGTACAATATGAAGGTTCAATCATACTCATCTACATTAGTGCTCCTTCCAAGACAGGATTAAGGTACTATAGGCTGTTGGCCCCAGATCCTCAAATTTTATGATTACATCATAATTGCTGTTTTCATTTTTAGAAAAATTACAGCTTCTGGCTCCAACAGTTGCAAAGAAAACCTTCAGAATGTGGACCAAGAATAACCAATGCAGCACCTGAGTCTGAAGACAGCCTGAAACAATAGTTCTTAGAGGTGTAAACAGCAGTATGTATCTCAATGAAGTGATAACCCTAAGACCTACTGCTCTGGGGCCCTGCCAATGCCACCCCAACAGAGGTTTCAATGTGGGGCAAGAACAGATAAGTAGAGAGAGCCCAGCCCTCCCACTGTGGTGGATACATCCTGGCAGCTCAGATAAGCAGAGGAGGGCTCATCCAGATGTTACCACTGCTTCTCTGAAGCAGGTGGGGGACATCGATTGCCACCTCTGTTGCTCTCATGAGGAGCGAACCTTGCCATTCCTAAACTGGAGAGAAGGGGACTCACGTTTTTACCCATGACCCTCTGCCAGGGCAAAGGAGTGGATCCTGCTGCCACCACCACTCCAAGTGGAGGCAGAATCATACTGGGACCTGTGTCATGGTTTGCCTAGGGTCCCAAATTATCTTAGTCCAGCCCTAGTTTCCTCCTCTGCTACCACTAGTGGAGCTACACTCTTAGCAGCCCAGTGGGGAGATAAGTGCTGGACATCCCCAGCGCAAACACACGCTAGGAACGCATTTGGAATTTCAGCTGAGCATAGCTTCCAGCTGACACCGTTTGAGATGCCTTGCCTGCACAGAGTCCCTTTTATGTGAGCATAAATGTCACAGCACCCACTGAGGTAGGTGAGAGCTGCTCAACACACTGCAGACAAGTGTCCTAGAGAAGGAACTAAGTGGGTTATCTGCACCCATAAAATGGTTTTGAGTACATGTTTATTTTCAGTAATACATATTGGCATGACATATGACTCTCCAGCGTTAAACTTGGATTCAATTTTTTTAAAAAGCATCACTTGGCTTTTGGCCTGTGGAAGTCTGCAAGGACAGCAAAGAAGTTCCCCAAAATGAGATTTATGTGGGTTTTGCAGCATTGCAGGGCTTGCATAGTGTGGAAGTTGAAAGTATTTCTTATTAAACAGTTCTGATCTTTGGAAAGCATAGCTCTGTAGCTTAGCTGTACAAAAGCTAACCACTCCCAACTTAACCTTTGCCTCTGAAAAATAAGACTATCATAACAGCAAATATTGCTAAGATGCAGTGTGTTGGAAGGGCACCCTAGGGCAGCTGGGTCTGCCAATACTTTTATTCCAGCCCTTTGGAAAGAGGACTTCAGATTCAAGGGTTGCCACATTCAGACATCTAAATACTACGTTCACATAAAGAAACAGGTCAGCATAAGTTAGACACGGCAACAAATTCCTTCTGACCATTTTGAACCTTATATGTAAACAGCAAGAATAGTTTGCTTCTTTTCAGACTGTTCCATTCCTTCCAGTGAGCATCTTTATCTCAGCTGCCAAAAGCTGTGCACTGTGGAATTTGAACTGCTTAAGACCAACATAAATTACAAACATATTATTACGTGCCTGATTTTGGAGATTAGCCTCAGCCTTTTGGCATGCACAGAATCGAACTTAGTTTCCCTATCCCTAAAATTGAGGATAATGATACATAACCTACTTCACAGGCATGTTGTCAGGTCTAACTAGATGTTTGTCAAGCACTATATAACTACAAAGGGGTACTAATGTTTATCATAGAGGCGATGAAAGGATCCCAGATTCCAGCTCTGTGCTTATTCCTCTGCAAAGTGTGACCTCTAAGGCTGCAATATCACCTCCCCTCTGCTCCAAAAGTTTTGATTAGGAAAAGGGGCCTCTACGTTTTTTCACTCTTCGCTGAAACACATTTTTGGCCTCCTAAAATTGTAAGGATGCAAAATGAAGTGGTGAAAAAATGTTTGCAGTGTTGATGTAGCCGTACGAAAAATGTTACTCTATGCAATTTTCCACCCATCTCCAGAACGACATGTTAAATTACTAGCAAACTATTCTGGACTTCTCTGCATATTTCCCTGTATAATCTGGTGAAAGGGAAATTAATTGATTGGAACAGGGAAAACAATAACTGCTGAACATAAATGCACTTTTTAAATGAACAATCCTTTTTGATAGAAAATGGAGCCTTTTCTATTAGGTTTTGAAGGGATTTTTATGATGATGTTTTAAAAAGGAAATATGTCTTAAAGAATTGTGCAATGATACCAGATACCATAAATACCTTCTGACCATGCTGTGAAAATTACATGGTAACTTGTGTGGGAATTATAAAGGAAATAATGATAACTGCACCAAGTTAGTTCATGTGATTTCAGCAAGCCCACATTCTCTTAACTTTGCAAACAGGTTGGATCCCCACTGCACACCCATGTATTGTCCCACATACTCAGCTCATTCAGTAGAATTGAGAAATAAGAACATCTATGAAATAAAGTTAAAATGAAGGCGTTCATGAAGACTGAGGCAAGGAAGACTGTGGCTGTAAGACTGGCTTTGCAATAATTGATACGTTCAGAGAACAGCAAGTGAGAGCTGTTGCAGTTGCCTCAGCATTGTTTCTAGTTTGTTTTTATTTTCAGAGTCAACAAACAGGCTGTAATATACTGATATTTGGAAAGCATGAAAGATTCTGAAGTAGTCCAGCCTACATATGGTTTTGGGATCAACTGTGACATAGTCCAGTAACTGGACAAACAGCACCACTCACAGGCCAAACTGAATCACTGCACCAATGTGTTTCAAACCTGTGGAATTTGCAAAGTTTTAAGGGATGGAAAACCTAGTTGGACTTCATTAAGCCCCAATCCACACCACCCCCTCGACTTGTCAGTCATGGCATAAGAGAAGTTTCACCTAAAATACTCTCTGAGTTATGCTTGACCACGGCCAACCCAGGATGTGGAAACTGCCAAAAAAACAAGAACTCCACTTTCCCACAAGACAGTTACAGATATTTATCCTGGACAGTTTTTCAAAGCACAGGCACAAAAATGACTTCTGCTGAAAGCAAGAATAAAAGGTGTAGTATCGCCTCAGTCACTGCTTCCCCTAATGTCTCCTCCACTCAGTACCTTAACACTAATCAAACAATAATTCCCGCAATTTGAGAGTGACGGAGCTCAACGATATCCAGGTTAAAAACTGTCTTTCCATTACAGCAGCTTGGGGTGTGACTTAAGCTATTATAACCCCCTTTCTAATACTTACATCAAGACATACATTTGAGGATTAGATATGAAATTTGTATTTAGAACTTAGCACATAGTACAAAAATGAAGGTGTGGGCATTGAGGATATGGATATGATAAGGCATGGTATGAGTGTGTGGCACTGAAGTACATTATATAATGTCCTGACACATGCCTATATTAATCAGATGCCCACCACTAATCCTCCATATCAAATCCAAAGCCAGATTCTCAGCTGCACACAGCTTCCGCTATCTCTGAGTTGGTTACAGTGCTCTGATTTTCAGCCTGGCATAGGTTAGAGTGGCTGGGGGATTGTGCTCTGTCCACTTCCTGCACCCACGTGGCCTGCACTAGCGGCTTTAGGAAGAGAGGCACAGGAGCCATAGTTCAGCCTTGGGTATTCCCCCAACATCAGGGCAATGCCAAGCGGGGGACTTGTAAGTGTTTCCTACTCCCAGTGTGCTATTTGGGACTAGTATCGTGCTATGCAAACAGACACGATTGATTAAAACAATGGTCAACATAAAAGGAAGGCATATTTGTTGGACATGTGTAAGAATATATTTCCAGGCAAAAATAGTTAAGCAGCAAGAAAATTGCCTTATCAGCTCTCATGACTACTTATATATACCCACTTTCCCATTCTCCTCAGGCCCTGCATTTTGGTGATCATTCCCTCAGCCAAGGAACTAATTCCCTCCAGAATCACTGAGCATGTCAGCCAGAAAGGGGTGTTTGAGGCCGATTCAAGGCATTTCCTCCTGCTAAGAGCTTGAGGTTTCTGTCTTGACTCACAGTCACTCCTGGAAGTCTGTGAAGCACTGATTTTCTCTGTAGGAGCAGAACATGCTGCCACTGGCCTGACCCACATTTCAGCAGTATTTCAGCTATTTTTCACGGCTATTAGCAGCATTTATTTTTGTAAATTCACATTACTGGACACAATTTTTTAAATTTCCAAAAGGGTCGTCACTGCCTGTCAAAGACATCTTTACTAAAGCCTATTTAGCAAAAAAATGGACTTTTGACCTGACTGGTCGTGATGGAAAACCTCATAGTACATTGTATCAGTCCACTGGGTGAAACCAGCAAGAATTTACATGGGAAAGATCATGCAATAAAAACAGCATATGAAGGAGGCACTTTCAAAACCCAGCTAATCTAACCCTTTACTTTGGCATTCTTGAAGAACACAAGGTCAACATAATTCCAAGGTCTTTTTAGGAGACTATATGTTATTTTCTGTTCTATTCATCCAAACAGCTCATTAAGAACCTGATCCAAAGCCCATTGTAGTCAACATAAAGAGGTCCAACTGACTTCAAAAGGCTTTGGATCAGGCCCTAAATCCATTGCGCCAGTGCAGGTAAGTAGTATCTGTCCATATCTTTATGTAATTTTAAGAGAAGTATATTAAATCCCAAGCACAGCTTTCATCAGCCACTTTGCTTCCATTCTCTATCACAATTCGACATGCCCAACAGCAGATTTTATTGCACGCTTTTATTTCCACAACCACTTATTAGCATGGCAACCTTTCAGCACAGAGCAATGTCACTGATAATAAAAGGTATTGCACAACTAATTATTGTGTATCACAGTGAAAAGTTATTCTGCAGTTTCTTGCTATAACTGGCTACTTAGTGCAGTGAGAAATCATAATAATTAAGAGCAATGATCATTGAACACAATCATTTCCACATTTGAAGAATGAATGAGAGTAAAATTTATTGCTAATCCAGTAATTGTGGGAAAGCAACCATTAAAATATCACAATGTCATCCTCTCACTAGCCTATAAAATGAAATAAGAAGAGCAAATCCAACTTCAGAACACTTGCAATTGGTCTTTACAGTGGCTTAATAATGGAAACATAAGTTTGCAGCCCATGTACCTCATCAGGAATACCTAAAAGTTGCGTCCAAGTTAGAGGAACTAAAAGAGAAGAGAATGAAAAGGGAGAAGAAGGCAAATGCAGAAGCAGCCCCAAAAATATGGACATTCAAGGTAAGCATCCACATGTGCATCTCCTTAGTGTCTATATTCTCTGGGTCAGTTTGTCTCTTATGAAAAAGTCACTGTTATTTTCTGTCTCTCGATTTTTAAAATTTCTCCCCGTCATCAATGCAGCGTGACTTCTAACATATTTAACTAGCTTCCAGGAAATTCATGGGGCCCTGGCTTGGTGGAGGAGAGAGAACACGGACATCAACAATGGTTCCATCTCCCCAACAAATGGCATTTGAAGCTTGATGCTTTTGGTTCAGTTAGATGATTTATATCTCCCAAGCATAACGGAAATTCCAAAATCAACCAGTCATTGACTGGATCAAACAAACTTCTCACAAACCCAAATATACTAGATGAGCTGAGTGGTTCAAATTCAGATTTTTTTCTTTTTTTGCCATTGAAAAGAAGAACAAAGCATGGGAGTTTTTCTCTGCTGCTGTGTGCCCTAACAAGAGCACTTTGCCATAGGTTTAGTAATAAGAGGAATTGTTATAGGCAATGCAATAAATAATTAATTATTCTACGCAGATCTGCTGAATTCCATTCCAGCATGGGGGGGATGTTTCCCATGACTATGGAGTGCGATCAGGATATAAAATGAGTTCAAAACAGAAGCCATATTACTAGCAGTCTCTTCATAGCAGCAGATGTTTGTCAATAAACAGAAATTTAACTGGATCTCTCTGATGTTTCATTATCTGAGGCTGAAAAACACCACTAAATATTTCAGATTTATACAGATTAATCTATTCTCCATTACCATCTAATATACAACAAGATCTAATCTTTATTGGCAAGACCTCTCCATTTCCCTGATGGGAAGGGTAAATTCAATTAATATGAACATGAACAGGTTCTATCTGTATTGCAGTCCTGGTGGCTATTCCCCAGCATACTTGTACTGAACCTCTTGTTTATTATGGAAAAACTGCTGAGCTAGAATTAAATACAGCAGCCTTGCATTATGGAGAAAGAAGGGAGGTCCTATTCTTCCTTACTGTCTAGTAGGGCAGCTCACGGCAATTCCAAGTGATAGAGAATTTAATCACATCCATAGTAATGTGTTCTAGTGGATGCATATCTTCACTGTTATAAATGATTGTTTCAGAACTGTAGTGTCTTCACTCTTTATCCAACTTTAAGGACCTGGTGAAACCACATGGACATAGCTGGGTTCCAAGTACTGTGTTTACTACTTGTGTACAAACAAACAAGGCTCCTCTGATGGCTTCCGGTGGCTTGTGCAAAAGAAGACAGGAAGGCCAACGAGAGGACTCACAAACTATTTAAAGAAATACTACCCAATACCTACACACTACAGAAGCAATCTATAATTATTGGGTAACTACATATTTTCCTTGCTCCCTGTTGAGCTTGGATTTTCTCATGAACATTGGGAGGGAATATAATTCTGGTAAATTCCCCCAATTAATTACACACTTGCGTTTAAAAATTTTTCACTAACTCAGTTCAATTGATCAAGATCAGCCTTTTAAAAATAACTGCAATTTAGGCACTTAAATTTCTCTCACAAAAATTCGGACACAGAGTCACCTTCCACCCTGAGAAAACAGGATTTCCCCCTCCTCAGAGCACAAAAGGAACAAGCATCATGGACGTAGTCCAAAAATATATACTTCAAAATTATGAGCCAAAGCCCACTGAAGTCAATAGAAAGGCTCCCATTGAGCTTTGGATCAGATGCCAAGAGAGTAAGAACATGAGAGCAATTATGTTCTTCATAACTGAGTACAAGAATTTCAGGTCGATATAGAATTTGCTTCCAATGGCTTTGACCAGACTGCCCATTCCCCATTCAGGATTATTGACTCAGTGGTTTTCCAAATTTTGCACCACTATAGATGGTTCAGAATAGCCTTGTGCTGTAATATTAATTAACTTGTATTTACATTGTGATCTAACTTAGTCTTCCCGGAACCATTGAACTCAGCAGGGTAGACTTAGCCCCTCATCTCTGCAAGAAAAATAAACCAATCTCCAGACAGATTACTGTGTGGTGAACTTCAGGTGAGACTTTATAAACTGAGATCCTGCCAGTTCTGTGTCCACACCAAAGAGTCCATTCTTCATAAGAACAGATGCTTATCTAGTGTCTAAAGTCAAAATGTCCTCTCCTCCCCTCTGTCATTCTGTTCATTAGGGCCTTTCAACGCTGGAGGTGGCTACAGTTTTCAGTGATGCTGCCTACTCAGTCTGTAAAGCACTTTGGGGTCCTTAGAGATACAAGATGATATATACTCATGTGTGTATAGATATAGATATACACACACACTCTCATATATTATACTACACAGATAAGTATAGTAATTGAAGTTATATTCACTATTACTCACATTAAATTAGAATTAAAAATATTACTCTTTTTTGAAAATATGGTGCATGCAAAATATTCACCATGCCACCTTTTTGTGCCAAATTTACTTGAGACTTGGGTTTGTAACAATTAAAGAGTCTGAACTAGAAGAAATGGGGTAGGGGAAATCTCATTAAAGGGAGACCTAAGAGGAGGCTTTCACTTTCATCGTTTGCAATAGCTGTATGTGATGGATTGGCGGTGGCCTGAGCAACTTCAAAGGGGAAATGCAAGGAAGAGTTTCCTATTAAACCGCAAAGCACATATTAATAATCAGCTACAGTATTTTGGAAGCATCAGAAGCTACTTCCAACTTACTCTAGCTTTGTGATGAAGAGCGATCCAAGGAACTGCAGTGAACTTTGTCAGGCTATGTTGAGTCTACAAAACAATGTAGCTTACACACAAATTGATTTACACAGCTTTTTTGGAATACAGTAGCATTTTCTTACCAAAGAGATTTGGATTTTCTCCAAAGAGAAAGTTGTTTTCATTAACCACACTACAGCTAAGCAACAGAGACAGACAACTAATTTCCTGAAATGCTGAGCACAAATAAAGTCTACAGCTATGTGTTTGGCAGCCTAAGTATTTCCAATCAAAGCAGCTCCACTTGAAATTAAAAAAATAAATCTAAATATTTTAACATCAGAAGGTATCTATCCAGTAAATCACACGCTCTCAAGAGACAATTGGATTACAGTCAGAAACCACCAGGAAAAACTTTCTGCATATGGAATTCTGACAGTGGGATTCTGTTTCTCACCATGCTTTTTTTTCTTTTTTTTTTTTAGGTAATTAAAACCTATTAGTCCGACATCTCTATAGCAAGAAAAACTTCAAGAACTTTGAGTAATAATAACCATATTTTCAGCTTCAAAGCACTTTATAAATATAAACTAAATAATCCTCATAGCCCCTTTGTAAACTGTGGAGTTTATTATCCATAATACAGAGGTGAGGAAGCTGAGGCAGAGAGTCAAGTGCTTTGTTGAGGATACAGAATAACTTCATGGATTAGACCTCATGTTCTCTGAAGAGTATATAGGGGCTAAAAAGGAGAAACAATAGTCCCCTCATTGCAGAAGTTTGTGTAGGTGGTGGGACTAGGGGCAGGAGGATGTGGGAAAGGGTGTACCTGTAGTGCTCAAAATTATAGGGATTCTTATCTGTGGCACAGCTTTAAGCAGCCATGGGAAAACTGCCATAAATTAGAGCTGCCTCAGCACTTCGGGCTATTTCTGTCCCAGCAGCACCCAGGAATCCAGCTACCTTTGCAACCCCTCCTCACAGCATAGCATCCATCCGAGAAGAACAGATCATGGTATTCTGCTAATAAAGATGTAATGGTTTGTGATCCTGGCACTCATAGTTATCAGGATAAGCAGACACTATTCTGGTATACTATTTGTGTGAATGTTTAGTGGACTTCTTTCTGTCCTCAAATGGAGTGTCACACTAATCCAATACTTGGTAACATGTTTTGAGATATTATAAAATACAACTCGTTCCCACTAGTGCTAACAAAGCAACTCCAACAGACAATATAGTCTGAAACATCACATTCTAATTGGCCATTTATCTGACTCCACTTGGATTTCCCTACACTGGTTACACAGGAAGTGCCATCTGCTCAGTGCTGTCTCCTACTGGAGCACAGGATGCTGGAGTATGATTCCATGACTGCTGACCCCATGCAAGAATATTACCACATTGCTATATGTAGCTCATAAGACTATCCTAGAGAATATCAATTTAAAGTTACTACAAATATATATGTGCAAGTTAAGATTAATGGTCCTCTTGTCCCAAAGCTCCTTAGGTGGGGTTATTCTGTAAGATATCCTTCACCTGAAGAATGTTTGCACCCAAATGTTTCCACAGTAGAGCCTGAGTTCCTTTATTTCAGAACTTCCAGAATAGCGCAAATTCTAGGCTCTCAGTGTTTAAAGCAATGTACATCCTGTTCCATTCTCTATATATGCATCTGTAATTCAGTGGTCATTGTGGTGCCTAGGTAGCATGTACTTGGTCAATCTTTCTCCAAAATTCAGAGTGCTCTCCAAATTCACCACCACACCAGCATTAAACTAACTTTCTTAAGTGAGGCTGTTCTTACTTGTCGGTCTCCAGCTCAACAGGGCTGGGCCCTGGATTCCTAAAAGATCACCTTCAGGCTGCAGGATAGGACTGTGGTTGACAATTCTGCTTCTCAGGCACAATGGTGATGTTTATCACAAGGGCATAGCTTGTCTGTACTGGAGATGGAAATTTCTCAGGGGCTGGCCCAAGGGCTCTGGAACCAACTCCTCCAGGATCTAAGAGCCACCACAAACCTTTCTGCTTTCTATTCCTAGGGAAAGGCACAGTTCAGTTATAAACACACAGCAGATATCAAACACTATAATAATAAACAATTACATTGAACTGAAAAATCTCACATACTTTTCCCCTTTGGAGAGAAAAAGGGAGAAAGAGAGCACTACACATAACGGATGTCAGTCACATCACTCACTGCACTACTGGAAGGCCATCAGATACTATGGTAACGAGGGCGGTACAAGAACCTGAATAGAATGCAAAAGAAAAGAAGAAATGTGGCTAGCCATTCTGAAGCTACCATTAATGAGGTTGAGTTCTAGTGGCATATGCCATTCCCTCTTCTATTCACCCTTTCACTCTCTTCACTAACAATACTCTATTATTTTGGTCCTCAAATTAATCAGTTTAAATAAATGTAATGAAAATGTTATAAAGAATGAATATATTTGCTTCTTTTCTTTCCGCCGTTTAATGTAATTGCAACTAGCCTGTCAAAACTGTGAACACCATCAACATTATAACATTCCCAAGAAACTGAATGCAGGAATTGAAAGATTTGAGTGGAGTCACTCAGGAATATTTTAGAGAAGAACAGTGTTGGCCTTGGGTTTATGGCAGGAAGTCCTTTGATACTGAAGATAGCAAGTAGTGAAATGCAACTGGCGTCAAAGCATTAACACCTCCAGTGTTCAACTTTCATGTATTAATGGTTAGGCTAACCCTTGCCAACCTCTGAAAAGAGTCTTGAGTGATATTTCAGGGTAAAGTGAGTGGATAAAAATGCCATCAAGAAAAGGTGAGCAGAGAGCATTCTTACGGAAATACTTGAACACTTTATACTAAGGTGTGATAAGCACTCAAATAAATCTTGTGCAGATCGCTATCTGCTAAGGGTGAAGCTATAAAATCTGGACAGAGATATAAAACTAGTAAAAGAAAACCCAGCCTATTAGGCCATTTTCAAAGGTTCTGTCTTTCTCCCACCTATCTTGCTTTTAAAACTTGAGGGTATTTTATAGCGTCCTGGGGATCAATTCTCTTATCCATTTTAGCTTCACTGTCAAGAGCCACAATCCAACAGCATAGGAATATATGGTGCGTAGAGAGGTTTGGTAGATTTTATTTCATTTCATATGGCCTCAACTGTGTTTTGGTCTGTTTTCAGGATTTACCACAAAATTCTTTTTAGAAAAAAAGCTGCAATTTACAAAGGAAATACATTCCCACCCAGGTGAAATATATGCTCCTGAGGAAAGTGTTTATTGAAATTTAAGTATAAGATGGGGTTCAGTAGGTTTCCAATATTTATCATAGAATTTTTTTTCTTTGAGAGTTTCTTTGTTTTGCCTTATTGTTCTTGACATTTCATACAGCATGTTATGAGTTTTCTCAGAGGAATGCTTTTTCCAGAGAAGCACAAATTGCTGGGTTTTCTCTCATGCTAAGTATTATTAAAAAAGACGCTCCTTTCCCAAATAATAGGTGAAAGGCAAAGTGCCTTATGTGTACTTGCAAAACAGAAGCATAAAGCCTCAAAGAGAGATGTGGTCTAATTTCTAAAAATATGAAGGAAATTCTCTCAGCAGGTTGGTGTGTGTTAGCATTTCCCTTTATGCAGCTCTTCTGTGGTTCTGAGGTAATGCTCCACCAAGACTTGAGATAAAAGGCAGGTGAGACCACGTATAGGTAGGAAACAACTTTCCAGATTTCTATTTATGTGGTATATACCTAGAATTCTACAGGCTTCAGCTGAAAGCACAATTCCAAGGAGTCTGAAAGCCTAATCCTACTTTAATTCCCTTTAAAAGCCATAGAAGCAGCCAAAACACATAAATAAAAATCAGAATTTAGAATTTTAAGCTAGAGCCATATTCTCCCTTACAGTAATCCACTGAGATTTAACCATATCACTAGTTACTCTTAAGTAGATTCTAGATGGATAGTGGCTGATTGCAAAAGTGTTTTGTTGCTCTCTTACTGGGCTGCTTTGGTGATTGCTCTTACTTGTATCTATATAGGCTGAAACTCTAAACAGCAGTTATGTTTCTCAAATGACTCAGTTTAGTCAGACATTTACTAAAGATCATAGACTACAAGGCTAGGGATAAATATTGGGCTTCTCCCAAACCTCCCCTCTCTCATGTTAGCTCCAACAGAAAAAGCACTTAGGGAACTAGTTATTTATAACCTGTGTCAGGAATCACATGATGCCTGGCTTTTAATGGAACACACCCTTTCTAATTACACTCTAGTATTCAATTAACATATTTTAGCTTGTGTTCCTTTTCTGCCCAAATCCTCAGGCTATTCAAGTGCTTTTCATCCTTACCAGCTTATATTTCAGAAATACTGAAATAAGCAGTTTCCATAAAATCACAAATTAATAAATTGCTAATTAATTGACTTACTGAGCAATACTGCATCTACTCTTCTGTCTTTGCTCTGTCCCAGCAAGGAGCAGAGACTGAGAGTAATTAAGTCCATCAGCATAAGAAATCTGGTTGAAGCTCCTGCCTTTGCTTAATACTTCCCTGTAGGTAAGAGTCACAACTTTTTGCCAGATTAAGGACCTGGTCCTGTCCCCAGTGGAACCAATGAAAGATTTGCTACTGACCTCGATAGGAGCAGGATTCCTCCCTCAATAATAGAGAGCTCTGATATTTCTGATAATTTCCCAACAAATAGCTGGAGTTAAGGAATTGGTCTGGGCCTGCAGTGATTGATAAAAGATATTTACACTTTGCACCTTCTTTTTCAATCCACTTTACAAACAATATATTAATCCTTTTCCAAACCCCAGTAAAATAACCACCACATATTACATAGTGGGAAACAGGCAGGGAAGTGAGTTGCTCCAGGTTGTATAGTGAATCACTGGTGGAATTTCAGACTTCATTCCCTGTTCTTACTACTAGTCTACACTCCCACTGCTGCTGTTGACTCAAATGTCTTTCTTAACTAATCACTTCACTGATGTAGCACTTTCTCTTTGGCAACTGAGGTGCAACATATTTACCTATTTATCATAACATTTGTGATCTGTGATTTGACAGAATCATTTATCATGTTTTATTGGACCTTGTTACAGCCTGAGCCAGCTCCCCACTAGTGTAACCCCTTCAGGGACAATGTGTCAGGATAGTGAGGTACACAGGCTTAGCAAATGAATTTCTTAATCACAGACACTTTACTCTAAAAGCAATTGAGAGGTACAGGACTTTGAAAAAAAAGTCCTGAGACATATCCTCCCTGAGTCTGAGCTCAAGTCTCCTTGTGAGTCTCAGGTTTGGCAATGTTTCAGGCTGGGTTGAGTTTCTTTTGTTTTCTTTCTCCTAGAAGCCCTTCTGAGATATGGTGAGGGCTGGTCGCTCTGCACAGAACAGCACCCTGTTTTCAAGTAGGTCTCCACCTCTCTGCCTTGTGCTCCACAGGGAAGCCCCAACCCCCTTTCCCTGTCATGCTGGCCCCATCTACCTGTCCCCATCTGGCAATCCTATGGGGCAGGCCATTAGTTGAGAGTCATTCAAAGTCAATGGCTCCAGATCTAGGTCGTGAGGATTCTTAATATTAGTCTTTCAGCAAGGTGTCAAAGCATATTTCCTGGGGAGGGCAACTATCTGTAATGTAGTCCAATAGGTTGTCTTTGGCCATGTCCAGGCTTGTATTCAATATACTGCAAACTGGAATTAAAATTTGATACAGAAACCACACTGTCATAGGCCTGGCCCCATTTTCTGATTCATGAAATATCACTGGCTCTTTATCCCAAAGACAGTTCCTTTGCTTTTTTCACATCTTATAAATTGTGCAGAGCCCCACTGAAGTGCATGTGGATGGAAGAGTCCTTCACACAGCTACAAGATTGGGGGTCTTAAGATTTAAGTGTTTTATTGTATTTCTTCCTTCATTTTTTTCTACTTAAAGATATGATATTTGAGGACCCTAATCCTGCTTTCTTTATACATCCCAAACTAAGTCAACTCAAACTCAAGGAAGAGCTGGTCTGAAAAGGGTTTTGTTTTTATTTTCCATGTGGAAAATTTAAACAAAAATGGATGGAAATCCATTTTCATTTACATTTTCCATGTTGATTTTTCAAGGAAAATTCAAACACCAAAAATTTTTGACCGAAACCAGAGATATTTCAGTTGATAAATGCTGCAGTGGTGCCTCATGTGAATTGGAGTTTGGGTGTCTCATGCTTCCATTCTGCTCTAATGGCTGGGTCCTATGGTTGGACTGTATCTTCTATGATCCTCCACAGTATCCTCTCTTGGAGAGCAGAGGCAGGGAATGATGGGAGTTCCTGGTCATGGTGCATCTTGAGAATGTAGTCCCGCCAAGAAGCACACAAAGGAGAATGGAGATATGAGGCAGGTGAACTACAACTCCCATGAGACACTATGACAACATATCCAAACTGAAATATTTTGGTTCTCAGGTGTTTGGTTTTTCAACAAAAAAAAGTCAAAATTTTTCAGGAAATCATACACTTCAGGAAAAAAAGTTGTTTTGTCAAAAGCCCAATTTTCCATCAAAAAATAGTTTTGACTGAAAATTTTCAGACAGCCTTATCTGGGAGTTCTGGGGGTACAGGAATGTAGGATTTATTATTTCTTTTTATAGTCAACATTTTCTCTTGGCTTTTAATGGATGTTCTGGTCCGTTGTAAAAAAACCCAACAACCCTGGATCATCTTCTACATATAAGCTCTGCTGATATTACAGTGTGCTTGCAATTTTAAGTAATAAGACAAAATGTGACTTTTGAGGATCGTTTTACATATGGATGGAGTTTTGGAGGGCACATAGTTGTGGTAAGAAGAGTTTGTTTTCCTTAACTGAATACGCATGAGTTATGGATTAAAGTGAGGTACGTCCCATTTACAGTTGACTTTACCCTATTTACTGTTGCATACTCATGGGTGCATAGCAGAACTGTGGCTACTTGTGCCAAGGAGGGTATAATAAGTTAATGGAACACAGAAAACTCTGAGGTTTTCTGGCGTGAAGCTGAAATTAAACCCTCATAAGTGATGCCACACATTTTTGTGATACTATTTTGAACGTAACAAAACCAGCCACAAATGCCTGAATCTCCAGGGAGAAATAACTAGGGCATACTGGGTGTTAAGACTTGAATTCTTGTCTCAGAAATCAGTGACTATGGCAGGAAAGGGGCTCTGAAGATTTTAGCTAAAGATACAGACATTAAAACTTCTCTTGGTGTTTGAGCCTGTAAGACACACCAAAGCTAAATAACCGTACCTTCCATCCAGCAATTATGGAAAGGATGGGCAGATTCTGATCTCAGTTACATCCATGCAACCAAGATCGGGGTTTGGACCAGGAGGTTCAATCCTGTGTTCCTCACAAGCACCACTCGGCAAAGGATCAGATTCCATGTAGCTTTACTGTTCCCCCAATAAATAGTGCCAGTGCAGGGCCATCTATATGCCAAGGGTGGGGACAGCCCTGTCAGCTCTGTGTTGCCCCTGCAAAAACCCTTAGTACAGAGGGAATCATTTGTTGGGAATGGGGGAGAGCAGGGAGCAGGTGGATTATTGGCTGCTAGAGATGTGGCCGGAATAGTCCTGCAGCCTAGCAAGTCTCTGCTGCTCCAGGCACCAGGGCACTTTGGCAATGAAGTCTGCCCTAGCTTATGGTTGGGGCAAGAAGAGCCTTGGAAGCAGAAAGCTGCAAGTTCTTGAAAGAGAAGATGCAAAGGTGATTTGAGGCACCTCTTGACCCAGCCCTCTGCATTAAACCTAAGCACATGCTTTGTGCTTAGCTGAACGGGGTCTTTGGTTCTGCATGCAGATTTTTTATGCATTAGAAAAAATATACAGAAGTATTTTATATCTAATAATAAATATTTTCATTTAGGAGACCCAGAAAAACCATTCTTCAGGGGCCATATCATGCCATAAATTTTATTAAGCATTTACTTTAACAGTGATTGCCATTACAAGCTAAAATAGGCCCAGGTCCTTCAAATCCAGCACCTGGAATGAGCTCGAGTAGCATTAACAGAGACACAAAAGTATTGAATTTTCTAAATCAGGAGTGGTTCTTCTTTTCCTCTTTTCCTTTAGGATGCTCTGGCTAGAGCTGGTGAAATTCTTCACAGCAAATAATTCACTGTTCTTAATATAGCAGAAAGAAAATCAGACCTCACAAAGATAGAATGGACAGCAAAGATAAAGGAAATCACAACAATCATTAGCATAAAATAAAATAAAAGGATCATAAGCTTCTTAATACAAGGGGGGGAAATAATTATACTGGAAGAGAAACCAGAGATGCTAAATCTTCCAAATAGCAGCAGCATTTTCTGCTTTCCATCATTATTATGCAGTTCAAGATAAGGTAGTCTGAGATTATGGCTCTGGTCTGTAGATGTGGTATTATTGCTATTAAAGGAGAAGGTCTACAGAAAGAGACATAGTAACTTGAAGCAAAGGGCTGAAATTAAGAAATGGAAAATTCAGACAATCAGGGAAATGTCCTGACGGTAAGAAACACACTTAATAGGTGCTACTTCAAATAAATAAAAACTGAAACACTGTTAGGCTGTGGGATAGCCTTCCAAAGGGAGCCATGTCGTTAGATACATTTCAAACTAGCCTGGACATGGCACCAGTAAATGTAATACTCCTGAACTAGTAGTGGGATGGAGTAGTGCTGTGCCTTAATAATGGGTAGAGATTTATCGCCCCCTTGTGAAAAGAGAAAAAAATGTCAGTCTTCTAGGAAAAGGGACACGTGATTTTTTGCTCACAGATAATACTGAAAATGTGATGATACTGTGTCCATATAGTAATTTCACTAAACATAAGGTTAAGGGAACCAGAGGCACTGTTCTTATTGACAGAGTGTAACAATTTTATGTGAAAGAGACAAATGCTAAGCGTAAAAAAGGAAACTACAAACACAAGGAACTGAGCCAATTGGGAGTTTTGTTAAAAAAGCAACTTAAACTTCCCAATGCTCCATTCCCCAAGTTGTGTGGCTCAGTACTGCCTACAATATAGACCTCTAATGGCACTAGCTGGTCCTAAGTAGGCCCATGCGGAGAAATCTGGGGCCCCAGTACATCATGTTCACTGTCCCTGTTGTGTGCCAGCCCTCCACTAGACAATCATCCTCCCATTTTGCCCCTCTTCTGTGCCGAGGTTTCCTCCATGGGCAGCCCCAGGTCTCTCATTCCTTAGCAGCTTTAGCAGAAGACAGAGAGCTCTGAGTTTTCTACCCTCTGTACAGACTGTGATGCCATCATGACTCTTTATTGAGCTAGGCACAGAGGTGAAAGAAAGCCAGTATGGTCTGGTATGGCATACTGGCAAGAGCCAGTATGCTGTACTGGACTGGACTGGCTTCCACGGCGGTGGAGCCCCAGGCCCTTTAAAGCTCTGCCGGAGCTCCGGCAGCCGGGCTCAGGCGGGGATTTAAATAACCTGATGCTCCTGCCACTGCAGGGAGCCCTGGGCCCTTTAAAGCACTGCTGGAGCTCCGGCAGCCAGGCTTGAGCGGGGATTTAAATGGCTCAGTGCTCTGGCCACTGCGGGGAGCCCCAGGCCCTTTAAATCCCCACCGGAGTTCCGGCAGCTGGGGTCCTTTGGTGATTTAAAGGGCCCAGAGCTCCGTGGCGGCTGAAGCCCCAGGCCCTTTAATTTGTCCCTGAGCCCCGGGGCTCCCAGCTGCCTCTGCAGCTGGTAGCTCCGGGATGATTTAAAGGCTCCGCCTCTTCCGGTTGAGGCCACACTCCCACTCAGGACTCCAGCATACTGGTAAGACCTTTAAGTTACTTTCACTCCTGGCTAGGCACAGTGACTTATTACATTTTCTACCTCCTGCTTTTCCCAGGTTGCATTCTTCACCCCTCTACTGTCCCTGTCAGACTCAGACCCACTCACCATTCGCCTCTTCCTTTTCATCTCCCTCATTTTCCATTCTCTCACCTTCATTCTCACTTAGCCACTGGTCCCTTCTCCACCATCTTTTTCCCTGGCCCATGCTACTCCTTACCTCATCTTCCTTCTCCATTGCTCCTTCCCGCTACTTTCCCACACCTCCCCCTTTTCCTCCCCGCTTGTTTTCGCTAAGCTTCTACCCACCTCACCATGCACCCTCCTAAGATAAAATGACTACTAATGCTTACTTTCTTTCACCTTCTGCCGTCTTCTCTATGTTAACTGTAAGCTCTTCAGGGTAGGAATAGTCTCTTAACTATGCATGGGGATCGCCTACCATAAAGTGCCGATGGCAGTTGGGGCTTCTAGGCACTATGGCCCAGATTATTAAAAGTATTTAGGCATTTCTCTGCTCAGCATTGCAAGGCCTAAGTGACTAAGGAGTCTAGAGTCTTATGCACTTAGGAGCATAAATTCCATTGACATTCACTAAGACATTTACTATTCCTAAGGGCCCACCTTTGAAAATGAGACTTAGGTCTTGCAGTTCTGAGCACAACGTCTAGATACCTTCCAAGATCTCAGCCTATGTCAATACAAATCAGTACTACTATTTCTACTATTCATAATATTAATAATCCTGCCCGCCATAATGCTTCAATAGTTCTACAATGAAATCTCACCTAATCTCACCTAATCTACAATGAAATCTCACTCCTTTGTGACATTTCCACAAAGTCATGGTAGCAATACGAGCCTAAATATTACTTGATCATAAATAACAGAGGACTTATATGTGAGGAACAAAAAAAGTAACAGCCTTCTGCAGTAATCCTGTCGCTTCTACTGTGCTGCATTGGGTTATGTTGCCTCCCCTGATTCAGAATAAACAAAGCATAAATCCTATCCAAATGAAGGTTTTGCTAAGTCCTGCTAGCATAATGTAATACTCACTCATTATCACAAGCAGTGTATTATTACCATTTAGCTTAGTAAATATTTAAAATTATATTACAGTAAAGAATACAAATTCACCTACGTGCCTTTACTGTGCTTAGTTGTGAAATTTAATAAACACAGTTTTATAGCTACTATATTTAAATACAATTAGTTCTATACATTTCCAGCTTAATAAGAAATAATGCATGTTCATTTCTGCTCCTTAACAGTCAGTAAATAACTGTTAGCTAATGAACATTCAATTATGCTCCATGAATACATTGTGGGATAAATTCTCTTTTTGTTGCTCGTATCAGTTCACTTCAATTCAGTTTTTTCTAATTAAATTATTTTGCCTCATGTAGACAAAACTGGGGTTTTTGAGTCCCTGGAGACTTCTCTAAGACTTCTTTTTTATCTCTATGTACTGTCAGCTCTCTAATTAATGTTTTAAATAGGGTAAACTTTACTGTTCCTCCTGGGTTTAGTTCAAAGGGAAAAAAACAGCAAGATTTTATATTTCATACACATGCAATTCACTGCTTCTCTCTTTTTCTTGTAAATCTACTTTTTTTCTTTTGTTTTAAAGTTAACTTAGTGATCGTGGAAGATAACAGTACAAGAGTCCTAGAAGTTGGATACGTAATCCTCCATCACCAGTTTGGACTTCCTCTGACCAAGGAAACACACATATAAGAAATTCCCATCAAAGTGTCCAGTTCTCTAGCAGGGCGGTCCTTGATATAAATGAGAGTATGTGTGACATGGGCAGCCCCTGCTGAATCAGGCCCTAAATCAATACTGACTTTACCTTCAGGTAGAATCAGCAAGCCACATCATTTAGCTAACTGTTCAGTGTATCTAGGTAGCCATATAGGCCCTGATCCAGTGAAGGATTTAAGCAAATGCTTCTCTTTAAATCCCATTGACTTCATGGGACTAATCACATGCAGGCTAAGCACATGTTTAAGTGTTTTGTGGAGACCCTGTGCTACACTTCTGATACACGACTTGTAAACCAAAGGGACCTGATTCTGGGTGCTTGTTGTTTCCTGCTTTATTCCACTCAAGTGGTGCAAAGTGTAGGGGAAGTCAGATTAAATGGCTACCTGGGAATTCTCTCAGCATAGAGGGTGTCTGTTATAGGGTGCATGCCCATGGGAACAGGGTATCACTTTACTGCCATTATACTCCAGCTATTCTTGGATGCCTGAATGACCCATTAAAGCAATGGACAATCCAACTGTTAAGATACTCTAGCTTACGCTATGGACTGGACTGGATCCTGGTGGGCCCAGAATCCAGGAGGCTGTTTAAAGTTACTTATATCCCTTTATCAATTGCTAGAGCTTTGTTCACAAGTTTCAAGTTATTTTGCTAACTCATTCTGGCAGCCAGCAAATGTGATGCCTGTTGACTTCCACCCAGGATGTAAGAACTTTGAAAGGCTCAGTAAGGCAGAAGAACAAGGGATGGAGACAGAAATGGGAATTTATCTGAAAATATTCTAGAAATAACCAAGCTCTGGAGAAGGCTTAGATTTAGATTTGTTGTGTTGTTGTTTAACAAGAAAGGAAATCTCCAGGCATTAGATAAGTTTGGACCAGAGCCAAAGTGTGTGTGTGGGGTGGGGTTCTTACTGCAGGAGGATTTTGTTTAAAAGATGAAAAAAAAATCTACTCTGACTTCAATACCAGGCAAACCAGTTGAAACTATAGTAAAGAACAAAATTGTCAGACACACAGATGAACATAATTTGTTGGGGAAGAGTCAACATGGTTTTTGTAAAGGAAAACATGCCTCACCAATCTACTAGAATTCTTTGAGGGGGTCAACAAGCATGTGGACAAGCAGGATGCAGTGGATATAGTGTACTTAGATTTTCAGAAAGTATTTGACAAAGTCCCTCACCAAAGGCTCTTAAGCAAAGTAAGCTGTCATGGGATAAGATGGAAGGTGCTCTCATTGATTGGTAACTGGTTAAAAGATAGGAAACAAAGGGTAGAAATAAATGGTCAGTTTTCAGAATGGAGAGAGGTAAATAGTGGTGTCCCCAAGGGGTCTGTACTGAGACCAGTCCTATTCAACATATTCATAAATTATCTGGAAAAAGGGGTAAACAGTGAGGTGGCAAAATTTGTGGATGATACAAAACTACTCAAGATAGTTAAGTCCCAGGCAGACTGCAAAGAGATACAAAAGGATCTCTCAAAACTGAGTGACTGGGCAACAAAATGGCAGATGAAATTCACTGTTGATAAATGAAAAGTAATGCACATTGGAAAACATAATCCCAACTGTACGCGATAAAATGATGGGGGTCTAAATTAGCTGTTACCACATAAGAAAGAGATCTTGGAGTCATTGTGGATAGTTCTTTGAAAACATCCACTCAAAGTGCAGCGGCAGTCAGAAAAGTGATCAGAATGTTGGGAATCATTAAGAAAGGGATAGAGGATAAGACAGAAATTATCATATTGCCTCTATATAAATCCATGGTATGCCCACATCTTGAATACTGCATGCAGATGTGGTTGCCCCATCTCAAAAAAAGATATATTGGAATTGGAAAAGATTCAGAAAGGGGCAACAAAAATGATTAGAGGTATGGAACAGCTGCCATATAAGGAGAGATTAATAGGACTGGGACTTTTTAGCTTGAAAAAGAGATGACTAAGGAGGGATATGATTGAGGTCTATAAAATCATGACTGATTTGGAGAAAGTATATAAGGAAGTGTTACTTACTCCTCATGACACAGGAACATGAGGTCACCAAATGAAATTAATAGGCAACAGGTTTAAAACAAATAAAAGTAATTATTTTTTCACACAACACACAATCAAACTGTGGAACTCCTTGCCAGAGGATTTTGTGAAGGCCAAGACTATAATAGGGTTCAAAAAAGAACTAGATAAGTTCATGGAGGATAGCTTCATCAATGGCTATTAGCCAGGATGGGCAGGGATGGTGTCCCTAGCCTCTGTTTGCCAGAAGCTGGGAATGGGTGACAGGGGACGGATCCCTTGATGATTACCTGTTCTGTTCATTCCCTCTGGGACACCTGGCATTGGCCACTGTCAGAAGACAGGATACTGGGCTAGATGGACCTTTGGTCTGACCCAGTATTGCCACTCTTATGTTGTACTTTATTTTTTTTATACATACATACGTACATACACACACATACATACACTTTGTACCAGATCCTCATCTTCAGCCTATTAAAGTCAGTCACTTGAGCTATGCTGAGTTACACCAGAATATCTGGCCCTTTGAGCATTACATATAAAATGTGTTTATGATTGTTTCATAGTTAAATAGATACCTCTAGAAACTGATCACTCCTAGTATGTTTTATTTTCCTTCTGTAATGTGACCTCTTTCTCTTTCTAGATTTGCCATTCAAAATGATCCTTTATTATTATGGACCAAAGCTTGTGCTACTGATTTTCCTTTCTCAGTCTGCATTTTGGCTACCTAACAAGTGGTAATTTCTACACATGGAGTGTGATTCTTTTTTCACACCAGTTTTATATCAGTATAACAGTATTGGCTTCAACTGAATTGCTTCTAACTTACACTAGTGCAAGCAAGAGGAGAGTCAGGCCCATCGAATTTAGTAATCTCTTATGGCATTATTTGGGCAGGGTTATTGTAGCCCGCCTTGAGAAAGGGCTGTGGGGATCAGTTACTGAACAAAGTGCTGAGTTTTGTTGTGGTAGAGCATTGTGACCACCAGATGGGGCTTGTTTTTCAAAAGCAAGTGGGAATCTGCTTCAAATATAAAGTGGGTTTTCAATTTATATGTCAGAAGTGCCTTCCGAGTGTGTTCTATAAAGATAACATACTAGGGCTAATCAGGATAATTAATCAGCGAAAACCAATAAGGAGCAACATCTGTTAGCTTGTGGTACAGAGGAGAAATGACTGACAGCAGATTTAAAAAATGTGTGAGTGCATGTATTTAATCTTGCACTTTGGAATATGTGTTTTCTTCCATTCCACACTTTTTGGAAATAAACATTAAAATGAATTTTTGATTTTTTATTTCCCATCATTATGGTATGAAGATATATAGGAACAAATTCTAGCTAATGCAAAGCAAGGAGAGTTATTTCTTCCCAAAATGAGTACTGAGGGGAAGATGTTAATGTGATATAATTTGTCATAGCACCACTGATGTCAATGAAGTTCTGACAATTTACACCAAAGGAAAATCTGCCCTCTACAGGATATATTCTGCAAAAATGGCATTATTATAATCTGCCCTCTACAGGATATATTCTGCAAAAATGGCATTATTATAATCTGCCCTCTACAGGATATATTCTGCAAAAATGGCATTATTATAATCTGCCCTCTACAGGATATATTCTGTAAAACATGGCACAATCTGCCAGCATGTTTCGCATGGGTTGTATGTACAGACTGTAGCTGTACTGGATGCAGGGGTTTAACATCAGCAGATTTAATCTCAGGATCTTAGTGTAACAGAGACTGGCCAGGAGACCTGTGCCAGGCCCCACTTAGCCCAGTAGTAGTAACCAAGTAAGGAATATTAATTGGAGCTGGCTGGGTGTGGCTCGCCTAAGGGGTTAAGGAGAAACACCTGCTGGCCTAATCAGCCAGGACACTATACAGAGCTGGCAGGAAGTAAATTGGGGGGAGGATGACTGGAAAGGGAGGAGCCTGTGGCTGGAGTTCTCTGCTAGCTGAAGAGACTAGCAGTCCCTCAGGGAGCTGGCTGTATTGACTGAACTGTATATAGATGATGATGGGAACAAACACTGCAAATAAAAGGGCACTGGTCTCCAGCCTGATTTTTGAGAGGAGTGGTGAAGCGCACTGTTACATGTAGGGGTTTGTCCAGGATCTGAAGCTAGTTAACATGGTTGGTGACCCGGACATGGAGGAGACCCTGCAATGACTGGTAAAGCAGCAGGAACGGACACAGCAGACCCTGCAAAACTTCCAGCAGTCCCACCAGGCTGAGACACAGGCCTTTCTGGCCTGGCAGGCGGAACAGCAGCAGAGCCTACAGGACTTTATCCAGGAGCAGACCAGTGTGCAAGGGCAACTCCTGCAGTGCATGGTGAGTCCTATGACAGGGGAGGGTATCTGGCTGCTGAGTTGGGGACTGTGTAGGATGAGCATGGTGGATGATCTGGATGCCTTCCTTGGGACTTTTGAGCGGGTAGCCACGGGCACCAGGTGGGAGAGGACAACCTGGGCCCTCCAACTTGTTCCCTACTTAACTGGTGAGGCCCAAGCCGCATACATGGCCCTGAGCAAGGAACAAGCTCACAATTATGAGGCGGTAAGAGCAGCCATTCTGGACTGGGTAGGCTTGTTGGCCAAGCGGTACTGACAGAAGTTCTGGTCGTCCCAGTGGATGTTGACAGTGTGGTCCTGGGCATACACCCAGAGGCTGAGGGACTGGGCTGCGCGCTGGCTGAGACATGAGGCGCGGACTATAGAGGAAATCATAGATACCCTGGTCCTCGAGCAACTACTGCAGAACCTCCTGGAGACCATACATGTATGAGTGAGACGCCACCAGCCTGGCACCGTCGAGGCAGCCATCCGATTGATGGAAGAGTACATAGAGGCCGAGGGACCCTGGAAGGAGGATCAACCCCAAAAGGACAGGGGAGGATGCAGACAGAGCCGTTTCCTGGGAAAGGACAGGAGAAAAAGGGGGAGCCCCGAGAAGCACCCAAAAAGCCTGCTTGTCTGATGTGTGGCAGTGTGGGAGACCGGATATGGAGTGCGGGTGGGCAGAATTTTATGGATAGACTCAAGTTGAGGGACAAAAATGGGGGCTGAGCCTGTCCACCATTCCCATGAAGGTAGGAGAAAACCCCAAACGGGCCTGGTAGACATGGCGTCAGGCTGTACACTAGTACAAAGGGTGTTGGTAAAGCCACACTAGCAGCTCCCGGGGGCAAGGATGGCCCTTGGGTGCATCTATGGGGACAAGAAGTCCTTCCTGGTGGCTCAGGTACCCCTGAAAGTGAGGGGTTGCTTCAGATGGAAGCAGGTGGGGATGCTGGATGGGCTACTGTACTCAGTAGTGTTAGGCCTGGACTGGGGCCCACTGCTTAGAAGGAAGCAGTGGGGTACCCCGAGAGGAGGGGCAGAGATACTGAGCCAGAGGGTCCCCAGACGAAAGGATGGGCCTAATCCTGTCAGTAGCGAAGAAACTCCTAGACAACAGAGCCCAGAGAGGGTGGACCCATGGGAAGGGTATATGGGGGAGCTGGCCAGCCTGAGCCCTTCAGAGGAAGGGACGGACCAAGGGGAGCATCCCATATCTCTGCTCCCTGCGGATGAGGCCCCAGACCCGCAGAATAGAGGTATGGGGGAAACTGAGGTGTGGGGGCCCCACCCAAGAGTGGGATGAATTTAGAAACCCAACCCGAGGTACAGGAGGTACTGGGGATGGGGTGCCCGCAACGCTGTGACAACCTGCAGGCAGAGGCGAATTAGGGGGGCCACCCCTCCCGGAGCAGTGTACATTCTGTGGGAGAGGGATGGAGGATCCACCAACAGAGGTGGCTGGGAAGTGTCCAGCCAGGAGTGGGGAGCCTTCCCTGAAAGGGCCCGCCTGAATAGAAAAGGCCAAGGGGCAAAAGGGCTAAAGTAGGCCGGCCCTTGCCAGTCTTAGTGGGTGAGGTGTGTAACTGGGGCTAGCCAGGAGACCTGTGCCATGCCCCTGTTAGCCCAGCTCCAAGTAAGGAGTATTAATTGGAGCTGGCTGGGCGTGGCTCACCTAAGGGGTTAAGGAGAAACACCTGCTGGGCCTAATCAGCCAGGAGAGTATATAGAGCTGGCAGGAAGGAAGAAGGGAAGGGGGAAACTGGAAAGGGAGGAGCCTATGGCTGTAGTTCCCTGCTAGCTGAAGAGACTAGCAGTCCCCCAGGGAACTGGCTGTATTGACTGAACTGTATATGGATGGTGGTAGGAACAAACACTGCAAATAAAAGGGCATTGATATTTGCACAGAAGAGGTCTCCAGCTGAGTTTTGTGGAGAAACCAGGAAGGCAACATTACACTTAGATTCTTGCCCAGAAGAGCTTACAATCTATCTTCCTACATCCCTGCAAAGTGCTTAGAATACTCTTATGTGCTAGATCAATAAGAATAAACTACCCTTAAATTGTACATATATAATGCTGTATGTTTATCTGTGGATTTTGGTGATGTACAATAAAAACTCAGTAGATAATATCACCACAATGAATTTTATGTCTATCAGTAGTAGTCATTTGTATTGTGGTACCACATAGGCGCTTCAGTCATAGACCAGGACTATTGTGCTAGGGGTTGTACAAAAACAGAACAAACAGATGGTCCCTACCTCAAAGAGGTTACCATATACCTCACTGCCATGAATTCCAGAACAATGGCTGGATTACAAATGAATGCTGGTAAAATCTTTTCACTTCATCATGTATTCTGTTATGCTACATATTTTACAGAGACTCTCTTCCAGAATGTTAAAACATTTTATTTGCATTATGTGCTTCTCTCGCACTGCAAAGCTAGGCTCCCTCAATGGCATAAATACAACTGTACCAATTGTGGAAGGGAGAAAAATATAATCAATACTTTTAGAATTGTGTGAAATTGCCTAAAATTTTTTTATACATAAGAACATCATGAGTGTAAGACTCAATAACTTGGGATCTTTGAAGCAGCACAAGAACTGAATGAATTAGAAAGCTAGGATTCTCTTCTATCCAATGGGATAAAGCTCCTGGCCAGATCTCCAGCTCATGTAAGCCACTGAAGCTCTGTGGAGTTAGAAGTAGTCTCAGTGGGTGAGGATTAGTGGGCAGAGTGCAGGTGAGATGGTCAAAGATGCTTGATAAGCGCCATTTATCACAAGTACCATCACCACATGCTTTATATATACCTAAATCTGAACTCAAATAGCAATTGAAAATGAATTCGATATGGAAAAAGAGGGCCTGATTTTTGGAGATGCTGAGTACCTGCAACTCTCAATGATTTAAAATGTCCATATCACCAAAGCACTACCCAAAAAACCTGGTTGAGGTCAAGCTTAGAGAGAATAAACAACAGAGATCACATCTGAGTTTTGCAAACAGGAACATGTTTACTCAGCTTCCACTTTGCTGCTTCCTGCATGAAGATCACTCTTTACAGGGTAGAGAAGTTGAGGCTCAGAATAGTTGGCTGTGTGAAGCAAGGTCTAACCGTAAACTGGATGGCAATTCTGTGTCTCCTGCATTAAGCCTGGAGCTCCTAATTTATGTTAGCTCTACTGCTAAAACTATAACCCCTGATTTCTTCTCCTCATTTCAGTTTATTTAATTTATAAAATGAAATATCCAGGATGAACATTCACTCTTGTCCTGCTATCCATTACTGAAACAAAACCTTTCAATGCTTCTGAACCACATTTGTTGACATTACTATTCTATGGGAAATTCCAGTTTCCAACTAGTTCTAGCCATGGCCTATGGAGTCAGGGCTTTAAAAGGAGATCGAGGATTGACAGAGAAGGTCACTTTTGAATTCACAGCACTGTGGCTCTAGCCCTAGAAGCTCGAGTTTTGGCATCATCCCAAATGGGAGGAACGTGAGTGAGAGATTTAGTACCTAAGTGTCCTTCATTATAAGTGGGGGGAGGGAGAATTAGGCAGAGCCTTGATCGCTACACAAAGCTCATTTAAGCCCAGTTGGGGTGTTTGTATTCTCTATGTAAGGCTGGCTGCCGATGAAAGAGGAATTGGTTGCTGCTCACCTATCCAAGCCGTCAGGTTTTTGAACAAACTGTTGTTCATAAACTACAGCAAGTTAGAGAACAATGCAAAAACAAAACCAGCACTTCCCTCCAATACCTTCACCACTCAGAGCCCTTTGGATTTTTGGTGGGTCCTTTCAGGATGCCTAGACTCTCCTCTTCTCTCCTCCCTCTCAGCCTTCAGATTCTCTCTCCCTCCACCTGTACGGTCTCTCTAGAGTCCAGATAGTTCAAGCGTGGAAGTCAGAAGGTTCCCCAACATTCCACGTTAGCAACTTCTTTGATTGTGTTGTAACTGTTCCAGACAGGGTGTGTGATAGGTGACAGTGAGAAACCCCAGCAGTGAGGAAAATCCTAGCCAGGATGAGGTTCAACTGCAGACAGATAGTGTGATGTGTGCATACCTGAAGCCAGAATTTGGCAGAATCTTTGTATTATTAATTAGCTGTTACATGGTGTTTTGCACTTTGAAAGCACAAATACTATTAAAAATCATCTGACTGCTGTTAATGTATTAATCCTCATGACATCGCTGTGAAGTAGGTAAGTACTGTTCTCCCCAAACAGAGGAACTGGATTAGAAAGGTTGAGACTTGTTATTGTTATTTAGTTGTATGATGGTAGCACTTAGAGGCCCCAACAGAGTTAGGGTGCTAGCCACTACATGAATGCTTATTTAGACACAAGACAGACAATAGGTGAGATAGGAAACAGTGTCACTGGGAGGTCAAGGGACTCACCTAAGGTAACCCAGCAGGTCAGTCATTTGAGAGCCAAGACTGGAAGCCGAGTCCCAGTCCAGTACCTACTCCACTAGACCCCCTGCCTTTGATGGGACAATGTAAAAGTTTTTTTCTTATATCATAATCTCTTTACTTATGTGACAAACCCAGGACAAATAGCTACAAAGGGAGGGGTAGTAATTAGTCCCAAAGGGGTTAAAAGGCCTCTCCCTATCCATTGAGAGGAGATAGCCATGGAGAAATAAGGTTCAGCTGGAACAGGGGTTACCAGGGAACTAATTAGGTTCAGCTGACCCCAATTGCTGGAGACCTTTTTACACCCTCCCTGGTGGGAAGTGGGGGAGGGGTTGTGGCTGAGTAGGTGCAGCAAGAAAGACTGCACTCTGTCTCCAGAAGGGGAGAGAAACAGAGCAAGAGACTGACTGAGAAAAGGATCAGCCAGACCCTGCGTGACTGGGAAGGACTTTGCTTTGCCCAAGCCTGTGTCTCCAAGGCAAAAAAGTACTGAGCCAGCTGAGGAGAAGCAGGTACTTTGCCACAATAAACTCGTATCAACTCTGTTATGAGTGTGCTGTGAGGAACTAAAACAAAATACCCCAAAGAAAGTTAGGCTAAAACTTTGCTTAGTTTCAGAAAGGGACCCAGCTTCATTCAGGTTTGAAGACACAGGAAGTTCCAGCAGCCCTCTGAAAGGGAGATGGAGAATGAATAGCCTTATAGGGCTCCCTACCTAAAATTAACTCCTCTTAGCTAATTATGCTACCTGACCCCCCTGACTTTATCTTTCTGGTAATAAGTTGTCCTGTCTCTGCCTAGTGCTAGATCGCTGCAGCATAAAGGTTTCAGGGCATTAGGATGAGGATCTCTTTACAGGATATACCATCTATTTTAGGTCCACATTTACCCCTGCTTCTACATATTAACCTGGGGCTGTCTCTTTGTTAATCCCTGCCAAATAGTAACCAGAAATGGTGGCAACATGATTAAAAGGATGAAACAGACATTATTGAAGTAAATTTTACACATATTAAAGAGAGAGAGACAGAGCCAACTAACCCAGACCTGGCTTGCTCCTCTGTGATTGATTGGGCTGTGCATTTGAGAGATTTTTGGTTTTTGTACCACCACAAAGAAAAGGGGAAAAGAAAATCTCCTTGGAGCAGAGAAAGTCTTTTGGTCGGTGTTTGTAGAGCTCCCAGCACAATGGAACCCTGGGCCATGACTGGGGCCCCCAGCAGGCCCTATCACAAAGCAAATGATCATCATCATAACAAGGGATGCAACCTCCAAGCAGATGCCTTGGGCAAGTCGCTTAGTTTCTCTATGCCTCAGTTCACCATTTGTGAAATGGGGGCAACAGTAGTTTCCTGCCTCCCAGGGTCCTTGTGAGGAGAGCTATAGTAAAGATTGTGAGGCATGTAGATGCTAGAGTGATGGAGGCCAGATAGCCTCACTAACCTTACATCTATTTGTGGTGCCTTTCTGTGTGCTGCCTCTGAGAAGGCTGCAAGCTGCTGGCTGTTCAAGGTTTGGGGTGCTGGCAAAAACCCACTAGTCCAGGGGTTCTCAAACTGGGGGTTGGGACCCCTCAGGGGGTCATGAGGTTATTTCTGGGGGGGGGTCAAACCCCACTTTGCCTCCAGCATTTAAAATAGTGTTCAATATAAACATGTTTTTAATTTGCAAGAGGGGAGGTCGCACTCAGAGGTTTGCTGTGTGAAAGAGATCACCAGCACAAAAGTTTGAGAATCGCTGCACTAGCCTGAGTCCAAGGAGCGGGGAAGTGCAGGGGTCCAGCCTCCTGCTTTGGCTTTGGCCACAGCTCCTGCATGAGGAACAGGGGCTCTTCTGTTCCGGGGACTGTTCCCTTCCCAGCCCCCAAAGCTGAGGGCACAAGGGCCTGGGGTTGGCTGCGCTCCGGGGGCTGTTCCCTGTTGACCCCAGGGGGCCAGCCCAGGCTGCCATTAAATCCCCCCTCCCGTCCCGAGCCCTCCTGGGGGCTCCGGCTGGGGCCAGGCAGGGGCTGTCCGGTAGGTTCCCCTCTAGGCACACGTGCCCACAGGCTGACAGGGGCGTCCCCTGCCGGCGGGGGAATCCCTCGGGCGCGCTCAGCCCGGGCCCCGGCCGGCTCATGCGCAGGTGGCGGCGGGAGGTGGAGCAGCCCGGCGCCGAGCCCCGCGGCGGTGACTGCAGAGCGGCGGCCGGAGGAGCGGCGGGGGCCATGGCGCAGCGGCTCTTCCCCCTGCCCAGGCAGCAGTCCCTCTACCCGCCCAGCGTCCGCAACCCCTTCGTGCACGAGGGGCGCCTGAGCGCCCGCGACAAAGCCCGGGTAAGGCCGGCGGGATTAACGGGGCAGCTGCATCCTCGCCGGTGCAAACGGGGCACGTGCGTGGACATGACGGTGCCGGGGAGCGGGGAAGGGTCTGGGTCTGGGTCCGGGTCCGGCCTCGGCTTCCCGCCCAGGCTGCGGCTGGCTCAAAGCCAAGGGAAAGAGGCTGTTTATTCCCGTGTAGCCCTTCCGCCAAAGCTGCCGTAAATCCAGGGCGGCGATTAGCCTGCAGCCGCCGCGCCAGGAGCAACCGGTCTCCCTCTGGCCACCCTCCCTCGGGGATCTCCAGGGAAGCAGCCCGACGGCCCCTGCGGGTGTGCACCAGCTAGATGGTGTTTGTCTTTTCCCTCCTGTCAGCGTGGGGGGTTGCAACGACCCAGCTAAGTTGCATGGACCCCACACTTCCCTTTCTGTGTGTGGACATACTGCAGCTGAAAGAGTACAGGGTGCTCCGACTGTGTGGTTAAAATAGGGGTCGTTTATACCAACAAACATCCCATCGCCCTCCCCCCTAGCTTGTCAGAATCTACATGGCTCTTTCCCATTTTGAACAGAGGGACTATCACCAATAGCGTATCTTGGTAAATATTGATTTCCCCCCTTAAAAGTAGCTCCCATTGCACTGGAGATGTTACACTTTTTTTGAAGAGTTAACCTTTCACTTTACTGTGGCTGTTTGGTCCAATTGACCAATTAGAGCAGGGATTCTCAGACCGGGGAGCGAGACCCCTCAGGGGGTCGTGAGCTGTCAGCCTCTACCCCAAATCCCACTTTGCCTCCAACATTTATAATGGTGTTAAAAAGTGGTTTTAATTTATAAGGGGAGGGGAGGACGCTGCACTCAGAGGCTTGCTATGTTAAAGTACAAAAGTTTGTGAACCACTGAATTAAAGGAATAGAACTTCTGAGGTGCAATGACTTTTGATGTTAGCGCTCTGGCAGCATCAGGTTAAAATTGGTCCATGAGTTGGCTCTAATACTACAATTAGATCCAGATGCAGCACTGGGATTTTAGATTTGGCTGGGGTGGGGGAGCATTTTATAACATTTAACAGCAGTAGAAATTTTTTCCAGTGGAAACATTTCCTTCCCAATCACTTCCTCATTCTTCTGATTCATGTCACCTTGAAAGTGAAACTGAATAGTAAGAAAATAACATCTTTTTTTATTATCAAAGCTTAGGGGAAATGTAAAAGAAATCAGCATAAAGAGTAAGTCAGTGTTTAAGATCTCATTTTAATAATTTAATGACCCAGTCCTACAAACAAGCAGGTGAAATACCTGTATGTAAATGAGTAGTCCCACTGACGTCAAAATTACAACTCGTGTGAGTAAAGTTACACCCTTGCCTAAATATTTGCAGTCTGATGGCTATGGTGGTTGTTTCTAAAGTAGAAAAGAAAATAGCTTAAAACATTATTTTTGTCATAAGAGAACTTTTAAACTCCATTCCTTGGGTTATTAATCTGTACAATGTGGCTAATACTTGCCTCGCTTTTAAATGGAAGTATAAAAAGCTGAATTATTATAATATTGATTTTAAAAGGACTCATGTTAAGCACTTCAAAAATTCTTTTCTGTTTTAAAATTAAATAATTTAAAACATACTTTTTTTTTAAAATGTTGACTATGTTAGCTTGGACAATGCAAAGAGGTATTCAGTTTCACATTATAGTTAACAGATTTTACTTGCAGGCTCAATTGAACTAGATTCTATGGTAGTGGATGCAAATGCTGAGAGGGATTGGGTTACAGACTTTTCTTTTTTCTCTTTAACCTTTTGCAATTAAAAAATATGTAGACACAATTATGATTTATGGTTTTAAAAATCTAATATTATTAAAATCTAAACTTTGAGCCAAATTTGACCCGACATTGTCTCAGTAAGGACAATCAACACAACACAGTGTGGCCTAATCATCTTCCACTTTCTGCTGATACATCATTAAATATCGGGGATAAGTGTGTAATGGAATTCTAAATAGTTCTATATATCTATACATTTTAAATAACTCGCATTGAAGGTAGGTGAGGTGGGGGAAAGGTAAGACGCTTGCATAACAATTTACCATCAGTATTTACTCTGTTCTGCTTTAATGGTGGACTGAAATGCTTCTTAAATACAAACACCCCAGGATCTGCAAGCATGGACTGCACACCTCTCAGTTGTGCCATTGACTTTAGTGCAACTGCAATTCCCCAAAGGTGTAGGTTTCCATACTAGCAGATCCAGTTATAGAATACAGAAACTTGTTTTCAGAAGCCTGCAATTTGAAACCATGGTTCATTACTCCAGATCTCTACAATAATCTCCACTTGTTCAGCAGTTGAAGTATGTTCCTGTAAAACTACAGGAGGAGGGGGAGGGAGATTATACAGAGGTACAGTTTCAGGCCCCATTGCTGCAAGGTGCACTGTGTGGTGAGCCTGGCACCCATTCACAGCCCCCCTCAAGGCCATTGGGGTTCTCCCTGAGTGTTGGGTTCTGCCTGTGAGGTGCACCTTGTGGGTCAAGGCTTGACAGAGAGACAGGAGGCCAGTGGGAACTGAAGATCCTGCTTTTCACTCAGATTCTGCTAGCAAAATGTTTCTTGTGGACATTGGACAGCAGCGAATGTTCATGTTCGAACTTCTGCATAAAAACAAATGCTTTTCTTTAATTCCTTTCTAGTCTTCAGTGAGATGTGGTATCACCCCATCCTACATTAGAGGCTTAGTCAAATAGTTCAGTTTCCAAATCTAGGGGGGTCCTTTGTGGCTTAGAATATTTTTTTACTCTTTAACAAAACTTAATATAAAAATAAACATTTTCAGGACGCGTTGTCTGGATAGCTGTATTCTGCTGTAAACCCAAAGGCTGTGCTGATACATGGAAACAGGAAAGTGAAACTGATTAGTCTGTTTTCATTGTTGAAGCTGAGTGCAATGCAAAAAGTAAATAATGTCAGACATGGTGAAAAGTGTAGTCAACTTTAAAAGACCTCTGGCATTATATACGGCAATATAGCAACTTACTTTTAAACAAAAATGTTTTTTTAACCTCACAGTGCAGCTGTTTAGAAGAGAGAGGTTCTCTTTAGAAGATGAGGAAATGGTTTCCTCATCACATGGGATTACTTGAGTTTGGAACCATCTGAAAAAAGTAATACAAATCTTTTGAAGCAAACAGTGGATGTTTACCTTGCATCCCAGAATATAGCCAGTCATACCTGCTAGGGGCAGGTTTACCTGCTCAGGAGCTGTAAGAAGGTGGGATTTAGCAGACCTAAATTTGTCTCAGTCCTTAATCATCTCTGTATGTCAATTTGACATGTCCGTCTAATATTAAATGTGTGTGCTATAGGTGATCAGAAAAAAAGATGGCAGTATCTTTGTTGTGTTAATTAGGAGTTTATAGCTCAATAGCTCTCCATTTAAAATGTGTGTGTATTCTACTGCCAGTAACAATAGAGGGGTGTTGTATCAGAATAGCCCATCAAGGCAAGCAGAAAACATGTTATCATTCATGTAGTGGTTGTCACCAAAGGCTGCAATTACGATTTTAAAAAGATTGTGCTATGAGCTGTACAAACCACAGGAAGATGCAGCCTTTACCTCAGAGAACTTGCAATCAAGTTTGAAACAGATGTAACAAGCAAGTGTGATTAAACAAAGTGAAGGAAGGAGTAGAGTATTTAGAAATAAGATCACATGAATTTACATGGATTTCCCAAGCTTGATGGTGGCCTGCTATTTCCAGTCTGGAGTTAGTTCATCAGGATGGTTGTCTTTTAAAATAAATAAATCTGCTATCCCTGACTGCTGCATTATCTATCATTCACAGGCTGGCTGATTTTCATGGGCCTAACACCAAAAGTATGTATCGAAGAGAGGATAGTAACCGTATAGATTAATTCAGAATGCATGTTTTATGTGTAACGGCCACCATCTTGGCCAACACAAGGGATTGAACTGGAGATCTCTAGGGCTAAAAGCTTGAGTGTCTGCATCTTGAGTTCAAGAAACAGACTCTCTAGCTGGGAGCTGTAACAGACTCATCTTGTGTGGACTGGGCACAGAAGAGGACATACTGACTAGTGGGTTACATATGCATAAAGGGCATCATGGAAGAAAGCAGAAACAGTCATGGGAGAAATAAACAAATGGAGGTTTGCCATAATTGGCAAAGCAAAAGAGGTATGAGGGAAAAATAAGAGACTAGAGTGGATATGTTAGAGAGGGACAGAATTGTGAATAGCCTGGAAGATGAGGACAGGAAGCTTGAATTTGATGCACTGAAAAAGTGGAGCCAGTGGAGGGATTCAGAGAAGGGGATGACATAATCAGAGCACAGGGTAAGGAACATGATCTTAGCAACTGTATTTCTTAATGGATTAGTGGAGACGGGGGCAATGTGCTTGTCAAAGAAACCAGAGAGGAGGAAGAGGGAGATAAGAGAAGATGTGAGCCTATCTGTGTGGAGAGAGAAAAAGCTGGATTTTGGAAATCTTATAAAAGAGGAAAGGGTATCATTGGTATAAAGCCTAGATGTGTTGGATGTAGGAGAGGGAGGAGCAAAAGGTGATCCCAAGATTGAAAGAGTGTCAAGAAGGATTGGGCGTTGTTCACAGTGTCAGATGCTGGGGTGGAGCGCTCGGTTTGGGAGGAAGTCTAAAGAGTTCAATTTTGATCTTGTTAAGGGTAAGCTGGTATTGCAACATCCAGGAGGTGGCAGAAAGACAGGCCAAAGTATGAGATTGCATGGATGGAGACCCGGCAGGTATGGAAAGTGAGAATTGTAAGTCATTGTTTTAAAGCTGGTACTTGAAGCCCTGTGAGCAGAGAAATCATCGCTTACTAAATATGTATCATACATAGTGATGATGGCATAACATATTATAAATGTTGTATCATAGCCTAGGAGCAGTAGGGAGGAGATGTAGTCCTTGGGAGGTGCCAAAATAATGGGCACTATGATGAGGGAGAAGGTGATGGTAATGAGGAAGATAATAGCTAATATTTCAGGTTATTCTACAAGGGATGATGTGAGTATGTGGATGCGCAGGTGTACATTCTGTAGTATTGCTATCTACCTTACTGAGTTGGGGTGTTTGTGACTGTGCTAAATGTATTAATAAAACTGTTTGTAAATATAGAAGAGTTCCAGTTGTATGTGTGCCTATTTTTTAAAAAGGCCCCAGAGGTGATCCTGGCAATTACAGGCCCGTAAGCCTAACTTTAGTACCAGGCAGACTGGTTGAAACTACAGTAAAGAACAAAACTATCTGACACATAGATAAACGCGATATGTTGGGGAAGAGTCAATGTGGCTTTTGTAAAGGGAAAACATGCCTCACCAATCTATTAGAATTCTTTAAGGGTGCCAACAAACGTGTGCCCAAGAGGGATCCAGTGAATATACTGTACTTAGATTTTCAGAAAGCCTTTGACAGGGTCCCTCACCAAAGTCTCTAAAACAAAGTAGGCAGTCATGGGATGAGAGGGAAGGTCCTCTCATGGATCAATAACAGATTAAAAGATAGGAAACAAAGGCTAAGAACAAATGGTCAGTTTTCACAGTGGAGAGCAGTAAATAGCAGGGTACCCCTGGATCCTCCCAGAATTGCTACTGGGACCAATGCTGTTCTGCATCTTCAGAAATAATCTGGAAAAAGGGGTGAACTATAAGTTGGCAAAATTTGCAGATGTTACAAAATTATTCAAGATAGTTAAGTTCAAAGCTAACTGTGAAAAGTTACAAAGGGCTCTCACTAAAGGGGGTGATGGGGCAACAAAGTGGCAGATAAAATTCACTGTTTGTAATATTAATACTTAGAAGACAAATAAGGACAAATTTACTTTTGTATGAAGAAGATCCAATTATTTTTGAAACTGTAGGATGTCATGACAAGATTGAAGGAATGCTGAAAGAGATGAGAGAGAAACAGACAAAAGGAGCATTGGAGCCAATGGAGTATATTGAAGAATAGGATGAATAATACTTAGAAATGCTTCTAATATCCAACGTGAATTACAGACATTAGTTAATTTAAAGGGGAGATGTAAGAATCAAGACAGTGAATATATTTTATCATAGAATATCAGAGTTGGAAGCGACCTCAGGAGGTCATCTAGTCCAACCCCCTGCTCAAAGCAGGATCAATTTCCAACTAAATCATCCCAACCAGGGCTTTGTCAAGCCTGACCTTGAAAACCTCTAAGGAAGGAGATTCCACCACTTCCCTAGGTAACCCATTCCAGTGCTTCACCACGCTCCTGGTGAAAAAGTTTTTCCTTATATCCAACCTAAACCTCCCCCTGAATGATCATTCAACTGTATGAATCAGAAGTTGCTTTCCAGAAGTTATTTCCTGATGGGGAAGCTCAGCTGTTTGACTTTGCTTTTATTGAACAAGAAGTAGTCACTTGTAAAAATCAGATTAGAAGTGCTGTCTTTGAGGGAGGAATGCTGCTATTTAGTTGCAGGTTTAAAAAAACTGGCAACGCTTGCATGGTTTCTAATAAGAGCCAATCATCTTAACACCACTTGCTTGTTTTTTGTACGATATGCTTCTTGCTGCAATGTACCTGTCTGGTTTTGGAAATCCATTGTTAAATGGCTTATTATTTACATGATCCTTCAGATATAACTTTCAAAACAGGGTTTCCCAAAACAGCTTGAAAAACATTGCAAAATTATTTCACGATTTCAAATTAAATACAACACATTAAGCTCTTTCATTGTGATTAGTTATGTTGAGATGCTTCATGACATCCAGTCATGCCTTTGGATGAGTATGGTTTGTGCATGAATCCTGTTATATACAGCAGCAGTATTGTAGAATAAAGCAAGATATGGTTACATCATGATAAAGTTTAATACTGTCAAATATTTGCATTCATATTAGCATGATTTATGGTTTTATAGCCTTTACTGAAAAACTGGATTAGCCAGTCTGCATTTTCCTGAGATGTGTCTATGACAGAGGTGGAAAGATTACAGCCCGCAGGCCACACCTGACCCATGGGCCCCTCCTGCCCGGCCCCTGAGCTCCTGGTGTGGGAGGCCCTCCCCTGCTGTTCCCCCTGCCCCGCAGCCTCAGCTAGCTCGCTCGCTCGCCCCGCTGCCGGTGCAACGCTCTGGGCGGCGGGGCTGCGAGCTCTTGCCCGGCAGCACAGCTGCAGAGCCTGGCCTGATCCAGTGCTCTGGGCAGTAGAACTGTAGCGCTGCCAGCCACTGGTGCTCCATTTTGGTGCATTTGCTCTAAGTGATCATAAAACAGAAATAAAGTTTCTGCTACCTATACAAATATCTGCCTGGTTTTGACCTCCTCTGTTGCCCGTCGTCCCTATTGAACAGGTTCTGGACCGGTTAAGGTCTCTGTGCTGCCAGCCAGTATCGCTGGGGCCTTTGTGGCAGCCCTTTGTGCAGCGGCGGCGTGACACAGATGATGACGCACATTGTCGAGGAATGCCTGCTGACTAGGTTCAGCGGTGGTCTAAAAGAACTGCATCACGCCACTGAAGATGCCATCCCTTGGCTAGACGACTATGCCCCTGCTAAATTTCCAATCCCCCTGTGCCAGTCAGTCTTGTAAGATCCTTTACTTAAAGATTCAGAAATTCCAGTTCCAACTATAGAATTTTCTCAAGCACCATTTGTGAAAGAAAAAATAACTTCCCCCTCCTTTTTATATAAACATCTGTTGTGTTAGAATTACATAATACTTTTCGTATTTAATCATGTAGCAGTGACATAAGTACCTTCAAGTCCACATTATGTAACTAGAGCAAATTGGTTGTCAGTGATTTCTGTTGATGCATTTTCTTCCTTTTTTTTCCCCTCCCAGACTGTCCTGTTGGGGCTTATCCTGCTTCCATTTCGTGCCATATGTATTGCATTAATTTTGCTGCTAGCATGGCTATTTGCAGCAATTGTGACTTTCTGCCATCCTGGAAGAGGGTCTGTGCCGCTCATGGGATGGAAGAGGTAAAAAGCAATGGTCCAACTTGGGGTAAATTTTAGTGATATATTTTAAAAGCTGCAAACTTTAATAAATTGTTTCCTTATTATTTACATGATCAAAGAAATATTGCAAATACATGCTGTGGAGAATGTGTCTGCTTTAGGATCAAAAGCATTTGGTGCATTTTCTCTGAGTGATTGTAAAGCAGAATAAGATTTCTGCTACCTATGCAAATATCAGGAAATCATCTTCTATGCGGTGGGCTGTGTAGTTTGCTGAGCTCATTGCAGCAGAGACTTTGGGAGCTAGTTTCGATATTAAGGCAGACACTTTGCAAGCCAGGCCTTTCCTTAGAAGTGGTTCTGGAAAGGAATATTCCTTGGAGTGGGGTACTCATTAACAAAGGAAGTAAAATACCTTTGGAATTCTGCCCGAGGATGATGGGAACAAGAAAATATATCCCTGTATATTGTTGATGTTACATAATAGGCAAACTTCGTATTTGGCCACCTTTTGTGCCCAGATTGTTTAATATTATTATGCATGACAACAAAAACACCTGTGACAGCTCACAAATCCCTTCTCCTAGGTGTGATGTCATCAAGGGGCTGTTTCACAGTTATATCTGTTATAAGCAGGGATTCTGGGTTTTGATCACTCAGCTTTGGGCCTTTCAGTATCTTGGGTGCATTCCAGATTCTTCCCTTTCTGTAGCCATATGATACCAGGCGCGAATAAAAACAGGAAGTGGGTTATAGCAAAACTGAGGAGTAGCTGAGAGTTAAAGTTCCCCTGTAAAGGAACATGATCACTTTCCGTCTTAATCAGGGTTTCTTTATTAAAACTGATCATTTGAAAAAATAGAATTGATGTTATTTGACTGGCTAATTTTGATTCAAAGTGGAATCCCTGTTTTTTAACATAAAAAAGGGGCAGTAGGGTCTGATTTCTCACATAGCTGGTGCATGAGTCTAGTAATTATAATGCATGACATGGAAACCTAACTTGCATGCTCTTTATTCTAAAGTGGGAAAGAAATGGTGGCTGGGGCATTTAATGGAGTTGATTCACTTACACATACTATTTGTTTTGGTTTCTTTTTTAAAGGAGAGTGACCCAGTGTGCCCTCCAGTGCTTAGGTCGTGTTATGTTCTTCTTGATGGGCTTCCAAGTTGAAGTGAAGGGGAAAGTAGCAGGTCCCTTGGAAGCCCCAATCCTTGTTGCAGCTCCTCACTCAAGCTTCTTTGATGGAATTGTTTGTATCCTAGCTGGATTGCCATCGTTCGTATCCAGGTTAGAGAACCTGTCGGCCCCAGTATTTGGCAGTAAGTATTGATAGTTACAGGTAAGGGGTAAAATTTTCGAAAGCAACATTATGACTTAGGAGCCAAAGTCCTATTTTTAAAAGTGACCGAGGGCCAGATTTTCAAAGATATTTGGCACTTACAAATGCAGCTAGGCACCTAGTGGGATTTTCAGATCTCAGTGAGGAAGAGGCTCCTAACTTGCTTAGGCACTTCTGAAAATCCCACCATGCACCCATCTGAATCTTTTAGGTGCCTAAATATCTTTGAAAAGCTGACCTATATTTCCACTGTCTTGCCCTCCCTAACACTGTCCTGCCATAATTTCAATCTCCATTGTCTTCCTTTGTGTACATGATTCAAGTGACCCTTGACAATCATCCTGTAAATCATTAGCCAGAAGATTCTCCTTTGGGCAACCTGGATGAAATGGGGAAAGGTTGGGAACTTCCCAGAAATTTCAGACTCTTGAGGGGGAAGGAGGCAGGAAGACAAAGGGGCTTCAGGAGTAACACAAACAAAAGGAACATGGTTCACGTGACTTTGGGGTGACTTTTGCCACAGGGAGACCTTGCCGCAAAACTGGATTTAGTGAGCCCACACTGAAGGCTTAGATACCCCTCTGGCCTGTGACAGGGACTAGCTCCACAGCAGCTCTCTGCATGTCTCCGCTCAGAGGAGACTTGAAGGAAGCAGTGGAATTGACAATTCCTGTGCAGATCTGCCAGTCATTTCCAGGAATGGGAAAGTTGTGCAAAGACTTCTCTACTTGACATGGATGGATGGAATGGATTTATCAAACCCTCAAAGTGCTGACTTTGCAAATGAACATACAAATTACTCGGGGTCTTGGGGGTGGGGAGTTAGTAAAGAAAATGCAGAACAGACCCATATCAAGGAAATTCAGAAAATGGCATATTCATGACACTGCTTCCTGTGTTTGAACTCGCTAAGCATTTGTCCTTTGTGTGTATCATTGATCTGTGAAGAAGTAGTTATGCAAAAAGGAAACCATTCCGAAGATTAGAATAGAATATGCTTGATTTTCCCATTGTCTGATCTCCTTCCTCCAATCAACCCAAGAAAAAAGAAGACCCACACTTTTATTCTTACTGAGGCCGTATACATGCTGTAGCCCTTTTACTAATCTCACGCCCTTTATTTTGTAACTCAAAGCCAAACTGTTAGTAGGCAACTAGGATAAGTAACCTAAAAACACTAGACTAGCATGAAAGACTTACTGATATTTGCTATGTAGTTTTGGGAGCACAGGGCAGGGAAGATGGTCTCGTGGTCCAGGCAGGACTGGGACTTAGGAGATCTGCATTCAGTTTCTGACTCTGCCACAGATTGTATGAACTTGGGTGCAAATCATGCAATTTCTCTGTATGAGGGGCAGTAATATCTTGTTTTTCCCATTCTTGGCCTGTCTTTTCTAGTTAGACTGGAAGCTGATCAAGGCAGGGTCTGTTTCTTACTATGAGCTTATTCACTGCCTAGGACAGTGGCACTTGATTTCAGTTGGATCTTCTAGATACTAGTGTGCCATGAATCATAATAACTTGAATCTGTCTTTCACAGCAATTCTCAGATCCCTCCAGCCAGTACTGGTATCACGTCTAGACCCAGATTCTCGAAGGAATACAATCAATGAGATAACTAAACGAGCAACATCAGGAGGCCAGTGGCCACAGGTAAAATAGGCTGTAAAGTGTCAGCTTTCCTTTTAAATTGTGAAACTTAAGGCTCAAAAATCCCATTCAGTTGGACACTGGCCTGTAGCTGTAACTTATAAAAGGCTTTTTAAAAAGGGAAAGGAGATTCCAGCATAATTACTCTTGAGTGACTGAGGAATCAATTCAGAACCCAAATGTACTAACAACTTGTGTTTAAAAAAAAAAAGTGTCAAGAACACTTACAGGGATGCTTCCCCCTGCCCTGAAGATTGGGGCCTCGAGCCTGTTGACCAGGTCACTTGAAACTTAGTAGGCATTTAGAGTCACCTGTGTTTTGGAAGCCACTTTACCATCTGCATTCGAGTTCAGCATGAGAGTAATGGATATCAGCTCTGCATGCCTACTCATTTGGGGTAACTTTTCAGCACCATGCTGTTTCTCTGCTTCTAAGACTACATCATCTTCCCAGCTGGAGTAGCTGGATGCTGGGGACCTCTGTGGAGAGATTAGTGTTGTGGGGAGCAGCTCTACAGTTACTGTGCCAGGCCAAAGGCTGGGATGGGCCCTGGAACCTTCGCACACCCCGTTCTTCTTGGAAGAGCAAGGCCTAAAGGATCCCTGTAGAAGCTGATCCTCTAGTTCTGACCTCAGCCCACTGCTGCCCTGTCATAAAACCCTCTGACTGACAGTACCCACACAGCCCCACACAACTGAACTCCCCATGACAGTCTGACCAAATCCTGCACCTATCCTATCCCATGCATTGGAATGGCACCTCTTTTACTGTGTGTGAAAGGCAGAGAAGCAACCAAGGTAGAAATCGGCACCTGGTCTCGTGCGTGTGTTTGTTTTTGTTTTCAGTGACTGAGAGAATGAGTTCAGTGGCTGAAATATCATGAGATCGATTTTTCTCAGAGCAGGTCCCTTCGTGGATGATTGAAACATCATAGACTCATAGACTCTAGGACTGGAAGGGACCTCGAGAGGTCATCGAGTCCAGTCCCCTGCCATCATGGCAGGACCAAATACTGTCTAGACCATCCCTGATAGACATTTATCTAACCTACTCTTAAATATCTCCAGCGATGGAGATTCCACAACTTCCCTAGGCAACCTATTCCAGTGTTTAACTACCCTGACAGTTAGGAACTTTTTCCTAATGTCCAACCTAAATCTCCCTTGCTGCAGTTTAAGTCCATTGCTTCTTGTCATGAGGAAACTGGCTTATTTTTGTTCCATAACTGGCTTCCTGAAGCAAAAATAAAAAGCATGTGAAAAGTCAGAGATGGCAATAGCAAGATATTTGTGTTTCTGTTGAACCGGAATGCACAGCCCTAATGATAAAGGGGTGGTCAGGACCAACAGCAGCCATAGAGCCCCATTTCCAGGAAACAAAAACCAAAACACATGTCATTTTCTCCCTGGGATGGGATTACTTAAATGTACCATGCATCATTTTCATTCCACAAGCAGCTTGCTCCAAATTCTTTAGTTAGGATTTAGGCTTCTTTAATTTGACTCAGAAGTGCATGTTCAAATTTGCCCTATGCATTCTTACAGCCGCCTTTGTTGTTTTTCCCATTTGTCGCAGGTCTGGAACTCTGCCATGCAAGTATTTTAATCAGACACCTAACTCCTATCTAGGAAAGCTTTTGAGTAATGCTGTGCTTAGAAACGGAGGTGTGATTGATTCAGCGCAGTTCATTTTCCTGGTGGAAATGCATGGTTGGATGGAATATAGACCAGGTGCACCAGAGCTTTGCTGAAGACAGGGCAGACACAAAGGTGGATTTACGATAGTTTTGCCCTATCCCAGTCCCCAGAGGTGTTGGGTTGTTTAGGCTTGTGGCATAAAGTAGTGTAGACTTGAGGAGTCCCAGTTTACCAATGAGGAAGCTGAGGCATAGATAAGTGACCAATCCGAGGTTGCGGAGTGAGTCAGCGGCCAAGCTGGGAATGTAGCCCGTGCTTTCTGACTCCCAGTCCTGTGTGTTATCCTTCCTCTTTTTTGGAGGAACCTGACCGTAAACATATTTTCACAACATATTCTAAAATATCTAGGGCCAAACGCTGCTCCTGTAACACGGGTGCAGTAGAGGAGAAAGCAGGGGGATCCAGGGGCCCCTTCCCTTACAGCAGTGCACATCAACAGAGGAACACTCCTTTTAGCAACAATTGCTTCTTATGTACTCCTCAGCACAAAGGAGGCATGGTCTGGTTAGGGTGCTTTGTCAGTTCTCAGCATGTCTGCTGAGTAGGTGGCATGTGCTAGCCAAGAGCACATGCTGCTGCTCCCATCACATGTTTCTTTTAGGTTCTCAAAGAGTGGTTCGGTCTAGAGAGAACTGGCTGCATTTGTCTACTTGATTCTGGAGGTAGGAATATGAAAATTCCTCTCTCTGGGCACCAGCCCCATGTTCTTTAAGTATCAGTTTTCGTGCCCAGGTACCTAGGTAGCAATTTTTGTTCTGGTTGTACTATGGTTGGTACAGGAATGGTCATGTGTGTACCACCTCTGTGCTTCCTCTATCCTTGGAGCTACCCCTCTGTTATAAATTAGAGCAGCCTCAGGGTTGCTCTAACTTACACCTACCTGCCTATGGCCCCAAGCGGAGGATCACTGGAGCACAGGGATGCCTTCGGCATGCCTTCTTTTTGCCCAGTCATGCCCTGTGAACTAGGAGGGAGTGAAGTAGGAGCACCTCTTTATAATTTTTGCTACAGTGACACTGTTTAGGAGTCTCATGTTCTTGCCCAGAGAATTCAGAATTCCAATAGGTGTTGCTACAGTGCCCCGAAAAGACAAAGCTGCCGGTGTGCTCTATGTTCCTTGAAGGGTTGGCTGCACTGTGTCATACTGTATCTCCTTCTAATCCAGTTGCTTCAGAAGATGATTAAGACCTCCTGGGTATCCAGTGTGTCTGATTCTTCCAGACACCAAAGCCATTCAGTAGTATGTCATGCTTTCAGAAGTCATCACATCACAAAAGCCCCCACCTCTACGTCTGTGTTTTGCTGATGCCCCTTGATCCATGATCATATCCTCACAGTTGGCATCTAAGCTCGTGTTGATAGCATCTGTGGCAGTAAGTGCTTGTGTGCCTCCTGTGCACTTGATGTCAACCCAGACTTAGCGTTCATACAACTTACAGGTCTGTAAGAAGCTCCTGGCAGAGACAGAAACAATCGCTCATTATTTCCAACACTAGATACTGCAACAGAAACATCGGAAGCCTTTCGTGCTCTACTTCAGACTTGACAGAGTCCTTCCCCGAACTTCCCTCTCTTACAAAGCCTTTGTTTTCAAATCCAGATGAATAAAATCGCTGTCAATCACAGGCATCCTTCCCTAGTGCTTTCATTTCCTTGCTGACAAAGTGATAAACTTGTGATTCAGTGTCAGGGCTCATCGACAGTTCAGAGAACTTGAATAAGAAGTCACACCTTCAGCATGTATAAGTTGTTAAGGCAAAAGTTTAAAGTATATGTATATAAATAAATATACTTTTTTTTTAATCCAAGGTACTGATTTTCCCAGAAGGCACCTGTACAAATCGATCTTGTCTGATCACCTTTAAACAAGGTGAGAGATATTGTGTTGCATGTATTTTGTTAGAAAATCATGGACTGGCATTATTTGCAAAGTCACTTTAGACAGTTTGTAAAAATATTAATTTGGTCCAGTGGGTTTCTTTTGTTTATTTACAGTCTGTAAGGATACTGTCAAGTCAAGCACTTCTAAAAAACCACTTTTCTTCACCTTTGCTACTAGTCACACTTTAGATTATTAAAACTGCAGTAGTTTTTAAAACCTCTACTACTTTATACCATTTGCTGTGAGTTTACTTTTTCAATTTGTGGCAGCTTGTAAAATGATAATAGATTAGTTAGTTGCATGTAGTTTCTGGGCAGTTTCTAGACAATTTTACTATGTCTTTTCATGCTTTATAGCAATGGTTCAATAGTTGTGTTGCAAATCCTTTACAGGAGTGTCGATTAGTTTTATATAAAGCATCTTCATTGAAATTAAAAATAAACAGTGGAAACCCATTTTCACAAAACCTACTTTTGAGAGATTGGACCTGACAATGTTCCTGTAATTTGAGATGCATTTGTTTTTATTTAGTTAACCCCTAATATTTAATATACTTATTAATGCTACAGATGCATAAACAACTCTGAATGTTATTGGTTCCTGCAGGATTATTAATAATTGCATTTATTTTGGTAGTTTTGTAATTTTTAAAATTTAGAGCTGAGCAACTAACTGGAGTAATCTCTGTGCTTCCATGTATATTTGTTCAGGTACTAATGAAAAAAATAGAAACATTCTTTGTCATGCAGCTGATTTATGAAATCTACTCTGGTTGGTATTTAACAAGATTAGCAGAGCAGATTATTGGCTGCACAGAATAGCTGTTCTATAATGGCACTGTCTAGCAGAAAATGGTCTCTGCTAGTGCTTGCTCACCAAAGCTATGATGGTTTCCCACATTATGTTGTTGAAAAAGCAGCCCCCTATTCCAAAGTCACACAATGCTCATATAGGCACCTATGTGACGAAATAAGGACCATAAGCATTACCTGACTATCTTAGTTGTCATTCTCCCCGATGGTCATGTGAGCATGTAGCCAATATTATTTCCTTGGTGACTGGAGAGACAGGGTGGGTGAGGTAACATCTTTCACTACCTCCCCCACCTTGTCTCTCTAATGTTCTGGGACCAGCATGACTGCAACAACACTGAATACATTCCTTGAGAACTGACATTCATTCAGATGGGAGAAAATTAGTTTAAAATAATCCACAAAACCAAGGGAATCACTTCTCTCTGACCTAAAACTCTGCTCTGGAGTTCAGCCAGGTAGAAGGGAGGGTCTCCTTTATCTTGAATCACTAGTCATGCTTCTAAAACAAACTCAAGGGATAACTTTTTTTTTTTTTTAATTTCCCCTTTACGTTTTATTTGTCCTCCAGTCCTTCTTTGTCTTAATCACTTTAAAATTCTTAAGTGGTATGTTTGTATATTAAAAAGTGATTTGTGGTTGCAGGAGCCTTTATTCCAGGAGTTCCCGTGCAACCGGTGCTGCTCCGATATCCAAACAAACTGGTAAGTAGAACATTCTCCTTTTTGCAACTTAGAAAGCTAGAAATCAAAACATTCGTCTTAAAAGACACCCAGGTACTAGGCAGTTCATTGTCAAGTTTAAATGCATTCCTAAAGGCCCCAGCTGCTTTGCCTTAAAGGGTTGGCTGATCATTCCCCTAACACAGGGGAATCTTCCAGTGATGCAAAGCTAGTGTAGCTGGCTCCACTACATCTTTCCTCTTGCTTCTTGTTGTGGACAGACTGGGAGGGGCTATCCGAGCATTGCAGGGGAAAAAGGGTTAATACAGTAGAAAGTGCTTAAAAAATGAAATGCTACTTTAAGAGCACTCTTGCTATATTTTGTTTACTAGGTGGAAAGCAAATTTGTAACAGTAATGTACAACAGGTTCCCTTTGACTGCAAGCAACATGGAAGCAATTCCCTCAAACTAAGTCTGCTCTTGTTGTTTGGGGAGTGCTTTGTCTTGGCTTGCCATACGTCTACATACATTTTCCTAATCCAAATGAGTTTACTGCATTCTCCCTAATATTGAAGCAACCCGTATAGCATATGCTTTGGAAATGTCCTGTTTAGTGCTTCAGTGTTAGTATTTGGTTTTGCAATGTCTTTTAAAAAAATTGAAAACAACAACCCAGTTGTCTTTAATACGCTTTCCATATTCTAGTGTATATGCAATTGGAAATCAAATAAGCATTTCTTATGGTAAATTTGTGTGTCTTCCAGTATAGTTATGTTATGCCTCCAGCATAATTAAATTATTTAGAATAATAAACTCTGCTTTCCTTTTTGTTGTTTCACACTAGTTAAATTAATTGTAATATGTCATAACTTGATTAGCTTTGAAACAGAAACCGTGTTTTATTGGTGTTCTGTAAAGCTGCATGCCAACTTCTGGTTATGTATCTTTCACAATAACGTTGTGGGGCGCTTAAGAAAACAAATGTGATCTATTAAGAGAAACAACCTTTGAAATAGTTTAATTACTAGATAAAGAGAGTGCACTGCCTCTCAGTAACACTTTTTATTAGGAGTGCATGGAATTTTAAGAATTGTCCTTGATTGCACATCTGATTCCATCCTGCTGAAATACTTACATGGCAGATAAACTTGAGGAATACTTTTAACCTCTGAAGCATGTATGTAATTCCCATTAACAACTACTTCCTCTGCAAAACTCACTGCCATTGCTTTCACGTGTACATAAGAATAATAGTTTGCACTGCATCCAAGAAACTCAAGTACGTACATATATTAATGAATTTCCCTTCACAACACGTGTGAGGAAGGTAGGGTAAATGTTACCCCTAGTTTACAGATGGAGAAACTGAGACAATTTGTCCAAGGTCCCAGAGGGGGTGAGTAGCAGAGCTGGGAATAGAATTCTGATCTCTTCACTCCTATGTCTGTGTTTTAATTTAAAAAAAACAAAAAAAAACCCCACTCCTTCATTTCCCATCCCCGCCCCTCTGAATTGTCCCATAGAAAAGAATGCCACCAGTGCAGTTCATCAGACCCCAATGGCAAGGTGGCAAAAGTCAACAGGAGTGAGTACTGAAGGAAGAACAACGTCCTTTAATATTTACAAAGCTAAATGTTTTACATCAGATTGGAAGTCAGATGACTGAAGTCTTGGCCTCCTGCATGCAATTAGATCCTGGTCCAAAGCTTACTGAAATCGCTGGAAAGGTTCCCGTTGACTTCAGTGGGCCTATACTGGACTTAGGTAAAATCCTGGCCCTATGAAAATCAATGGAAGTTTTGCCATGGAGTTTAGTGGGGCCAGGGTATCACCCCAGTCTTAAATAAACACATAATGAAATATATTTTTCTTATCACCTCTCACAATTATTTGAAAATTAAGGGAACTTTCATTGCTTACAAGCAAGCAGCTGCAAGCATTTAGCATATGGGAATTTGGGGACTTCTGATTCAGTTTTACTTCTACTCTCCGCCACTCGATCTTTCCAAGTTTTTGTAGCTGTTAGAGCAATTCTTCTCCCTGAGTAAACTCAAAAGACCCCAAGGCAGACATTTAACGCTCTTTATTATAATTAATTAAACTGCAATCAGTGTGCTTGTATTTATGGTGTGGGTGATGCACTCTTCTTCCCTGAGGCTTACTTTGACTGCTGCAATAGACCTGACTTTCAGTGGTGTAGGCTAGTACTTTATTGTTGTTTTCCTGCTGCCTGTGCATCTCCCCTTCCCCGTCCCCACCACCACCCTCACCACCACAAGCATCAAACATTTTGAGGTGGGGGCCATGGAGTGGGATCACTTGTGTCCTGTGTCTTTTAGGGCAGGTCTACACTACCGCTTAAGTCGATCTAACTTGCGTCGCTCAGGGGCATGAAAAAGTCCATCCCCAAAGTGACAAGTTTTGCGCTATATATGCTGGCACTATGTCGGTGGGAGACATTCTCCTGCCGAGGTGGAGTAATTATGCTGAAGGGAGAGCGCTCTTCTGTCGGCATAGCACATCTTCACCAGACACGCTACAGCAGTGTAGCTGTGCCAGTTTAGCGCTACAGCAGTGTAGCTGTGCCAGTTTAGCGCTACAGCGTAGACTTGTCCCTAGATGTTAGTACTCTCCTCCGATGCTGTTTCTCCCATTTACCACAATGGGAACCACACGTGCATTGGGAGAGAGGTGAACTGTCTTCCTCGCACTTTCTTTTTCTAATCCTTCTTCCCATGTAATTAAATAGTGAAGCATATGATTACAATGCTAGACATGAATGTAATTTTACTACTGCAACAGGATTTAGAACGGTGGCCATCAGCTGACTTCCACAGGGAAGCTGCAAACATTTCATTACATGCCCATTGCAACATAGTGTATAGGTTCAAATTAAGTTCTGGGGAAAAGGCTCAGTTCACAATATTTTATTATTAAGAATAATAAGATTGGAAAATCATTTTGGTAGCTTTGTTTGGAGGAAAGGAAGGGTGCACAATTAATGTTGCAGCAGGAAGGGGCAGAAATTCCAGGTGGGAAACAGAAGTTACAGCGCACAGGGAAGATTACAGAAATTGTTTTCCCCACTAGAGAAAGTAGCATGCCAACATTTCTGTTGTGGAATTTAAAAACTTTAAAAAAAAAAAAAAAAAAAAAAAAAAGTCAATTGAATGCTTATAAGACATCACACAAAAGTCTTCCTTAAAAACCTGGTAACTTTTTCTTGGATAATGTCAACTCATTATTAGCAATGTCTTCTATAAGTTCCTGCACTTAATAGAGGGGATGCTTAGATGAATGTAAAGAGTGAAATAACAGTACAAAGCAGTTGGCAAGTTTTTGCTTTCACAAGTTAGCAACAAGTTATTACTTAGCTTGTAAGCTCCTCGGGGTAGGCTCTATCTTTTTTTCCCATTGTGTTTGTATAGCGCCTTGCACAGCTGGCTGCTCGGCTACGATCGGGACCCACAGTACAAATCATCATCATAATTAAACAGTTTAAAACCTGTAGAGTACATCTTTTGTTTGTTTGTCCAGAATCTGTCTCTGGAAAACAGGTTGATAAAATAGGTGTTGAAAGGTATAGTAATGAAGAAAAACTATGGTTGATTATTCATATGAATTTTTTGTCTTGTCACACATTTTTATCAGTTTTCATGATAAGTAGAAGTAATCTTGAAAATCTGCTTATTCTTGCAGTAGTTTTGATAATGCAGCATGTGTAATACATGGTTTTAGTTCTGAATTTAAGGCTGTGTAGATTGCAGTAGGCATCAGAATCTTGATCAGTTGTGGTAGCATGCAGAATATCCAAACTTTCTTTGCAGTAGCTTTTGTGTGAAACATCTATAAATACAGCTCAGTGTGTTGGACCAACATTGAGTGGGTTGATAGCTGGGACATATTAAGTTATATTTTCTTTACCTATTTAGTGAGGCTTGTCACAGTTCAAGGCACCTGCATCTGTATTCCTTCTTCATGGTCCAGCAAGAGCACCCTTTCTCAGGGTTCCAGCTCCACAACTATCATCTCTTGGGCAGAGACACGCATCTCTCTCATTCCTGTCCTGGGTATTTCCAGGCTGCACAGATCCCTGCCTACACTGTGAATTCCCCAGCAAGGCAGATAGCTTCAGCAGGCCTGCACTGCCTTGCTGCATTCCAGAGGCTATAAGCAGCATAATTGCCCACAGTTAAGTTACCACCCAGCTCTTCCAGAGCAAGCACCTGTAAGGTGAAAGTATTACAGAGAAAGTATCTTGAAAACAATAAAAGAACCTACACCCATGCTAATACGCTTACCAGCCATCACCTCAGTTCCAGCAAGGGCTCTGGCAGGTAAACAGTCTTTCAGACCCCACTAAAGGGTTCGCTGTGGTCATAAGTTCATAGCTGGTGTTAGCTCAAAACAAGCATCCTGTGAATCTGTAAGTCATTGCTGTGTGCAGTTTGGATCTTTTGATCTGGGAATAGGTAATTTTTAGACCACGGGTGTACTCCTCAGGGCAAAGCTTCAAAAATCTGAGTTCTTGCATAACTGAAGGGAGCACATTTGCATGTATATTTCCCCTAGAGATTTCCTGGAAACTCACTTAACTTTAAAAGTTCAAATTGTTTCAAATAGTCCTTTAAAGCCCTAACATTTCCCATGCTTTATACGAATCCTGTCTTCCCCCCAGAGACGTTACATACAATCCCACAACGCTACATCAGTGTTGCATTTATAATACAATGAAATACTCATTCTTAAACTAGATTCAGTAAGGTGTAACTTCATCCTATCATGTTTCTCCAGGATACTGCAGGAAATTGCCATATCTGTTCACAAGGCTGTCCAAATATGCTTGTGTTCCGTGATTCCTCTTGTATTATCCCATACGCAATTGATCAGGTACTCAATTCATTCCCACAGTGTTTCAAAGCAGAATCCTCCTTCGGAGACCCAGGAATGGGAATCACTTACATTAGCTCTCAAATGCTACATAAGAAACCAGGTCTTTTTAGCATCAAAATTGGACTGCTGCTACTCTAGCTGTAAAAACCCTGCTAGTGGGGCTATTTAGTTTTAGATGTAGCTGAAGTAAAACAGTAAGCAAAAGTAGTTTGATTATAGCAGAAGTTGGAAGTTCCTTGCCAAGCCAGGGCGTCTATCTCTTGAATCTCAGATTTCCCCAAAGTACATCGAATATTCTGCTGGTGTTCCCCTCTTCTGTTAAGATTCCAGTATTTTATCACAAGGTTCGGCAAACAGTTTCAAAAGGGGAAAAAACAGGCAAAAAGGCCATAACCCAATTGAACATATAGTCAGACCTTGTTATTTTGAATCAGTATGTACCTTCTTACAAGCGTATTTTCTATAATAACTTCTCTGGCATATGGAGGTAGACACAGTCTTATTTCAAATACATGAAACTCTGTGATGCCATAAGGTGATGGTTGTGGATATTTTACTGGAGAATGCTTTAAAATACATAAGTGGCTTTGAGCAAGTGATGTAAAAATGTTGCCTCCATCTATGATATAAGTGCTCCCTTTGACTGTTTACTTATGTGATAGTTTTGTTAGTCCCTTGCTTAATATTAGTACAATATAGATACAGTGAGTTTCGGCAACAAACACCTTTCTGTTCCTGTGGAGCCAATACAGCTGTAAGAGACCAAGCAGGTCTAGTCGTCTTCATGCAGCACTGGTGGAACTCAGCTGCATTCCAGTTGTAGAATCTTTATTTATTGATGATGGTGGAAGAGGCAAAAAGAACCCAGCCTGACTTTTCACATCTCGGGCTGAGCTTGATTATTCTAAGGGCAATAGGCAAGAGGAGGCAGGCAGTGAGGAGGGTATGGGGGGAGGGAGTTGCTGCAGCTTCCCTGTTTTCTGTAGCAAACCTTTTCAAGCCTCTGCCAGGTAAAACAGACCTGCCTTGGTTCTTGACGGGTGACTAGTGTCAGACTAGAATTGTATTAACTGATATTTCTCCTAAAGAATTTGAGACAGCAGTATGGACAGCTGGAGCTAGAACAGTTCTAATGTCAATAAAAGGAGGCAGCATGGGCTGGGAGTGGTTGGGGTACGGCCATCAAGTCAGAGACCTGGATTCTATTTCTGCCTTTGCCACTGGTATGCTGAATGTAACTACATCTTGCCTTGCCTTAGCCTGCCTACCTGTAACATGGGGATAATGATGTTTACACTCTTTTGTAAAGCGCTTTGACATCTATGGATGGAAGTACCTAATCAAAAGATTAATACTAGACAGAGTTTTAAAATTTAATAATATAATATATATGGAGATATACCTATCTTATAGAACTGGAAGGGACCTTGAAAGCTCATTGAGTCTAGTCCCCCGTCTTTAGTAGCAGGACCAAGTACTGTCCCCCTGACAGGGTGGTTTTTTTTTAAATTTATTTTGCCCCAGATCCCTAAATGGCCCCCTCAAGGACTGAACTCCCAACCCTGGGTTTAGCAGGCCAGTGCTCAAACCACTGAGCTATCTCTCCCTTAAAAAAGCCACCAGCTCATTTATAAAGAGGAAATGACCTTGAAGACAACAGTCATTGTACGGAAGTTGGAGGAGGAAGCTAAAAGTATAAAAAGTGGTTTAATGAGGCGGTCAGTAAATTCAGGGTGTTGAGAATAAGGTATAAATTGGCAATCTTGTCCATAGAATATTAATAGGATAAATCTGTCTCCTTTTATATGGGAAGTTTGAAAATGTATTAAGCAGCTTTACAGAGTTAAAAAGTGAAATACTATAGGTACATTGGCCTTTTTTGGGTTTACAGAGATACAGAAGAATGGTCATACTGGGTCAGACCAATGGTCAATATAGCCCAGTATCCTGTCTTCCAACAGTGGCCAATGCCAGGTGTCCCAGGGGGAATGAACAGAGCAGGTAATCATCAAGTGATCCATCCCCTGTCGCCCATTCCCAGCTTCTGGCAAACAGAGGCCAGGGACACTTCAGGGCATGGTTTTGGTAAATTTTAATCTACAGTATAGTCATCCTCTGTTTATAAGAACTAGGGTAAATGTGCACCACATTTTGTTTCTGTTTAGGGCTCCTTTTCTTTCTAATCATGCTCAATACAGATGTGATGGTAGGAAGATAGGAACAGCCTGCAACAACAATTTAAACAAATCATTTCAACTAAGCTGTGATTACCCCCGTGTGATTCTATACAAGATGATTGGGAAAAGGAAAAAATATGGGCTTTTGCCTTCCTTTAGCTCCTTTATGCTGTGTAAAGAAGGCCTGATACTTTGGGGAGGGAGGGTAGGGGGCGGTTGTGTTTTAATTTTTCTGCACTAGAAATTCAGATGCTATCTAGATTCATAGATTTCAAGGCCAGAAGGGACCATACTGATTATCTAGTGTGATCTCCTATATAACACAGGCCATAGAACTTCCCCAAAATAATTCCTAGAGTAGATCTTTTAGAAAACATCCAATCTTGATTTAAAAAATGTCAGTGATGGAAAGTCCACCACAGCCCTTGGTAAATTGTTCTGATGGTTAATTACCCACTCTGTCAAAAATTTATACCTTTATGTTCAGTCTGAATTTGTTTAGCTTCAACTTCCAGTCTAGGCTGGAAGACTCTTTGATGACTGGAGAGCCTTGTGTAAATGATGAGATCACACGTGCTAAAGGAGTGAAAGTAGCACTGTTAAGTGGGAAAGGGAGATAATCTTCATCAGACTGTTAAAATAACAATTGTTTGACCTCAGTGACTAACATTTCTGAATAAATGAAACATTTGTTGAAGATTCCACATTCGAGTCCCTTCCTTCAGGGAGATAAGACCTTAGTGCCTCCTACTGGTCTTCCAACAAAACCACAGAAGATCAGACTTCACATTCCTAACATTTCTATGATGGAAAAACAAGCAGAATTTGTTTCTTAATTAAACCAAACCAACTAACTTTTCCTTTCAGGCCCTAAAGTAGAACAAGCCCCTCAACTCCGTCCCTCACCCCTTTTGGTATCCTTTGTAGGTTAACTTTAAAACACTGGAGTGAAGCAGTAAAAAAAGATTGGGTTTGCATAAATAGAAGGCATCACTTTTTAAAGAAGGAAATAGGTAAGGCCATGTATACCGTAGAACAATGTTGTGGCACAGCTAGTGCTGCGATCTCAAGCATAACTACCAGACCACTGTATAAAGCTGTTCTTCCTAGAAGACAAGGAGTAGATTATAATTAGTGCCTTTTTATAGGGCTAGTGTCAACTCCCAGTGAAGTATTTTAATGGACGCTCAGTAAGAATCTAGGTGATGTAAAACATCAGTCAGTACAAAACTGCATGGGGAAACTAATCTATGGGTTTGATCTTTTCTCTGTTTCATTTTTCATACTATGGCAATGCAGCTACTGGTGAAAATATTTATAAGGCTATGGATTCCAGTCACATTAACATTTTTTATGGGACAGTAAAACATCCTCTGCTTCACTCAATTGTATGCTTATAATTTTCTGTTGTCCATCTGTTCTCCCCTCTGGTTTGACTTGTCTGACATTTCTGTTTTTCTTTAGGATACTGTGACCTGGACATGGCAAGGCTATTCATTGTAAGTTTTCTAACCCTATTAAAAACAATATATAGGAACTTCTCCCATTAATAAATATACTGCCAATGACCAAACCAGCCCTGTTAAGTCCATAGGAACACATTTCTTGGTTTGGTCTTCTGATGGAATGTATTTGGGGGTCAGACTGACATTATGTGACATTCTCCAGTGTTTAATCTCTTAGTAGATAGAGCACTAAACTGGTATTCAAGACACCTGACCCTGACACTGGTTTGCTGGATGGCCTTGGGCAAATAACATCATGTCTGTGCCTCAGTCTCCCCATCTATTAAAAAGGGGATAATGATACTAACTTCCTTTGTAAAGAGCTTTGAGATCCACTGATAAAAAGCACTATATAAGAGCTAGGTATTATTATGGCAGCAAATTTTGTACTTGTTCTATTTTTCTGTCCTATAAGGAGCTGTCATTTCCCAGTTATATCACCCTGAGGATCCCCTTGCTTATATTGGTATCAATCCGGAGTAACTCCAGTGAAGTCAAGAGTTTTAAGCTGGTGTGCAAAGGGTGAAAGTGGAAGAAAACCGAGCCCTATTGTATGTGGAGCTGCAGGTGCATTGCATTCGTAACATTCCCAAATAGTTCTTTCCAGTTATTCTAGCATTAAATTTTATAAAAGCAAAGCTTCTGCCCCTGCAGTAAAGTGTCCAAGGAATATTCTAAGGCTTGACTGCTTGTGGACTTTTTCATTGTAGCTAGATCAGGATGGTTCCCACAGATAGTAAAAAAGTTCAGTTCTGAATTTTCTGGTTGCTAGAAAAACCAGAATAACAACTGTTATAGAAGAGGCAAATATTGCAGTTAAATAACTGTGCATATTGTCAAAAGTTGATTTGGTTAGTCTTCTCCTGATTTTTGCTTTTTTCACGTTATAATGAAGCAGATATGGCAGTGAAATTCTTAACATTTTGGTTTCCTTTTTCTTTTGGACTGTCATTACTGAAAAATCACAGGTATCAGCAATTTACTTGATTCTTATCTTTCTTTAGTGTCATTTTAACCTCCAACATACTCGTTTCTCTATCTGACTTAAGTTTCACCCCAAGATACAGTAGATAAAAAGAAGCCAGGACATAGCAAACATCTCTTCCTCTCCTTCATCAGATACAGAGAGACAGTCTGTCTATATACAGACTCTTGCAGTACTTTTCATCTTGCACAATGAAACGAGTGCCTTTAGCTTTAGGAGATTCCAATGAAGAGAGATTTTCCATTTCAGATACTAATAGTCAGTGAAAACTCTTCGAGGGAGACCCTCAGAGGCAACAAAGGGCAATAGCTTGATGAAGGTGGCTTTCTAATAAGTGATTCCAAATTGTGCTCATGCAACTGAGCATATTAAAGCTTAAATATTTGAGGCCATGTATTTTAATTATAAAACCTCAGTAGAAACACTGTGTATCGTTTTGCTATATATATAACATCTATATTACATTGGAATTTTTGTGTGTGTATGTATATGTGTGTGTGTATGTATAGATATATAGTACTGAAATGAAAATGCATAAAAATTCCCATGTAATACAGAATTTTTTTTAAGTTCAAATATATTTACATGAAATATCCAAGGAGAACTATTCTTAAGTATGTTTTAGGAGCATTGTAGTCATGACGTCCTCAGTGTCATTGGTTGCTTCCAGTATTTACATGTTTGATGCAGTCTTACCAGTTGATGCTCTAGTTCTTCTCGTTGCTAATGAAAGAATTTCCTCTAATGTTTTGTCCAGCTTGGACACTTGTTCTAGAAAATTCCATTCAGACAACTTGTAAATAAGAGAGATTTCTTTTTTGTAAGTCAAGTAGAGAAAGTAGAATTTTCTTAATAGCAGCTAAGATTTAAGGCCAAGATTTTCAAAAATAGGTGCCTATAAACACTCCTAAGCAAGTGGCTTGATTTATTTATTTATTTTAATTTCAGTAGTCCCAAACAACCACTGCCTTCAGTGTGAGTTAGTCCTGGGAAAATCCTTGGTTTTGTTCATATATCGCATACTGGATTTGCTGTTGGAAGGATGAAATGTACATTTTTTTATAGGCTTTGAATGTGTGTGATTTTTATATGAGCCTTATTGCATACAGGTATTTTTTTAGTATGTTAGTTTATTACTTAGATGTTATGGTAATAAAAATAATAAATACTGTGGATGGGTTTGTATTACCTCCAGTGGCTGGAATCACTCAAGAAACTGCCCTTTCTTGCCCATAAACTTAATAACCATATTCAAGAACAATAAAACAGACATTTTACAATAACAACAGTCTTCATGCAGATTACTTGAGACTCAATTTCTGAATCACTTAAAATGAAATAAGTGTTACCACAGTTTTCCATTCATGTGACTCCTAGCTACATGTTATCTTTTCCTCTTCCTGGCTCCTGATTTAGGGCTGAGCCCTATTTTTCTTGCCTTAAGAAAGAAGTTGCATTTGAAAATTGACACCTTGGATATCACAGTCATGGGCACACTAGAAATATTAAGATGAATAAATTTGACCTATACTTTTAATCAGAGAAATAGGTGAGAAGATTGGGATATTTGTAAACAGGCAGTCTGCAAAGGGACTTCAGGAACTTAATCCTTAAAATCTTATTCTCAATTCAGTTTGACTAATGTAGACATAAATCGTGTGCTTTTCCTTTGTTACAGAGCATTTGTTCTATACAAAATTATACTAGATCCTTGTAATTAGACCATATCCATCAAGCCATTTCTTAAGCCAATTATTTCATGTGTCCTAGGAAGGGATGATGCTAGAAAAGAATTTTCTAAATACATTTAAAAGAAAATGCTAGAAACAAATGGATGTTAATGGGATCTGCCAGAATTGCATATCTGGGCACACAATTACACAATACACATGGAAGATCTCAGAACTTATTTAACAATAAGTTAACAATAACAATGAATTATGCATAAATGTTAGTAAAAATATATTAGAGAGAGGGAGTTTTAAAAGGAACATGATGATAAATGAATAGGATATTAAGTATCAGGGAGTAGCCCGTGTTAGTCTGTATCCACAAAAACAACGAGGAGTACAGTGGCACGTTAAAGACTAACAGATTTCTTTGGGCATAAGTTTTCGTGGGTAAAAAAACCCACCTCTTCAGATGCATGGAGTGAAAATTACAGATGCAGGCATTATATACTGACACATGAAGAGAAGGGAGTTACCTCCTCATCAGTTATTGGGAGTGGACCACATCCACCCTGACTGAATTGGCCTTGTTAACACTGGTTTTCAAGTTGTAGGGTAACTCCCTTCTCTTCATGTGTCAGTATATTTATGCCTGTGTCTGTAATTTTCACTCCATGCATCTGAAGAAGTGAGTTTTTTACCCACGAAAGCTTATGCCCAAAGAAATCTGTTAGTCTTTAAGGTGCCACCGGACTCCTCACTGTTTTAATAGGATATTACACTTCCTTGTGTAAAAGGACAATGTGAAATGGCATAGGTGGGTGTAAGCACAGAGGTGTAACTGAAAACCTAGATTTAATACCTGAATAACTGAAACTATAATCAAACCTTAATGTGGATAAATGTAAAGTAATGCACATTGGAAAAAATAACCCCAACTATACATACAATATGATGGGGGGCTAATTTAGCTACAACGAGTCAGGAAAAAGATCTTGGCGTCATTGTGGATAGTTCTCTGAAGATGTCCACGCAGTGTGCAGAGGCGGTCAAAAAAGCAAACAGGATGTTAGAATCATTAAAAAGGGGATAGAGAATAAGACTGAGAATATATTATTGCTCTTATATAAATCCATGGTATGCCCACATCTTGAATACTGTGTACAGATGTGGTCTCCTCACCTCAAAAAAGATATTCTAGCACTAGAAAAGGTTCAGAAAAGGGCAACTAAAATGATTAGGGGTTTGGAGAGGGTCCCATACGAGGAAAGATTAAAGAGGCTAGGCCTCTTCAGCTTGGAAAAGAGGAGACTAAGGGGGGATATGATAGAGGTATATAAAATCATGAGTGATGGGGAGAAAGTGGATAAGGAAAAGTTATTTACTTATTCCCATAATACAAGAACTAGGGGTCACCAAATGAAATTAATAGGTAGCAGGTTTAAAACAAATAAAAAGAAGTTCTTCTTCACACAGCGCATAGTCAACTTGTGGAACTCCTTACCTGAGGAGGTTGTAAAGGCTGGGACTATAACAGTGTTTAAAAGGGAACTGGATAAATTCATGGTGGCTAAGTCCATAAATGGCTATTAGCCAGGAAGGGTAAAGAATGGTGTCCCTAGCCTCTATTCATCAGAGGATGGAGATGGATGGCAGAAGGGAGATCACTTAATCATTATCTGTTAGCTTCACTCCCTCTGAGGCACCTGGCATTGGCCACTGTCAGTAGATAGATACTGGGCTAGATGGACCTTTGGTCTGACCTGGTACGGCCATTCTTATGTTCTTATGTTTTAAAGCTGCACCCCTTACTCAAATATGACATCAGTTTTTAAACTAGAAAGGAAACGTCTTTAGACTGATAATAGCATAAAAAAACCCTCCCTCCATGTGGGCCAATTAGTAAACCAGAGAGTATGGGAGAATGTCTAGCTATATGTAAGCTAGACTCTTTCTTCTGCTTCCCCTACTGGGTTCCTCTATTAGTTGCTCTCACTTCTCTTGCTGGCACAAACTCTTATGATTACCAGGATGTGACCTAAGAACTTAAGATGTGCCAGAGTAGATATGAGCACTGGTGAATCAAGCTTGGGGGATACGTAGCTGAAGGGCTGAAGCAGACTTTGAGAGGCAAGGATGAATGGAAGAAGACTGGGGAAAAGCAGGGGTGGGGGTGAACGGGGAAGAGTAGCAGGAAATGAGAGCAGAGGTGAAGGGGTGATTTAGACTCTGTAGGCCCTTGAATGAAATTTCATAGTATCCTGAATAATGTCTCCCTTGTTTTGCAATCTGGAAATAGTGCAGGAAGGTCTAATAGAAGAGCTAATCGATTGCATCTTGCAGTGCTGGCATGCATTTGGTAGAACACTTCTCGGCCCCTCCCTGAAACCTGTCTGCCCCCATTCTGTTTTCACTCACTCCTTTTGTGTCACTCTTTTAACCTGTGGGGCAGGTGCCTAAAACTGTTTTATAATTTTAAATCAACTTAAAATTCATAAGAGAAGTCCAGCTGGCCCTCCCACTCTACCACCTCTTCTCTATCCCCAGCCTTCTCAAAAAACTCTTCCCAAACAGAATAAAGTTGTCTGTAGGATTTGCCTTTATTTAAGGCTACAAGTAAATGCTTCTCTCTCTCAGCTTGAAAGTGCTAACAGTCAAATGTGGAATGGTTAACCGTACCTCATTTCCCAACTTCCCCCATGTTAAAACTTCATACTGCCTTTTAAAGCATCTAAGACCCAAAGTGCACTGGTGGTTTCTTGTTATAATAATAGTTAGCATTTAGATGGTACTGGGAATGTGCAAAATCCACATACCTGTAAAAGCTTAACCAATCTTCCCTCTGCTCCTGGGAGGGAGGTCAATAGGTATTAGCCTCACTTTTCATATGAGAGAACAAACACACAGAGATTAAGTTCATACAGGTTGTAAGAGCCAGAGGCAAAGCTAAAACTCAGGATTTCCTGTTTGCCAAACCACTAAATTTCACCTCTTTTATAAATTCATAGATTACGTGCAGGAGGAACTGTTAGCGCATCTAATCTAACTTCCTGCATGATACAGACCAGTTACTCCTGCAATGAGCCAAACAGCTTGGGTTTGAATATCTTCCAGAAAGGCATCCAGTCATCATTCACCATGTCCCCCAATGCATCTTCAGCCTTGTTTAAAAAATAACAATTGCTAGCAAGATGTGAACTCTCTTGACTTTGTATAAAGCACGATGAATGTTTGTGTGATAACTACATATATAGTACTGTAAATGCATATGGCACTAGAAAGTGTAACACGTTCTTTGCTCTAAAGAGCTTGCAGCATAAATACCGCTAAAATGCCTTTAACTTTCATAGGAGCAGGAACCAGCCCTATGAAGACAACCTAAGGCAGCATCTCAAGAAGGTTCAGATCAAGGCGTATAGAGATTATTGCCAGAAATAACAGAGGCTGAAAAAATGTTAACAAATGGTATTTGAAAATCAGCTGAATGTAGATTGTTACTTAAAAAACAAAATCTTTTTGCTCCTCCCTAGCAAAGAACTTTGTGTGATGACTTTTTGCCAGCTGTTAACGAGGGTAGAAGTTGAGGTAAGAATTGGAGAAACTTGGATTTTTTTGATGAACATATTGCACCTGTGTTTTTTATCAATATCTAACAGAAAACAAATGTCTTTTGTCAATAAGTGCAGTTCGTGTCTTAATAGATAAGTTCACCTTACAGGGAAGCATGGTGGATACAGCTTTTAATCTGCTGCCCGTGTTGGCATGTCTTTTAACTTGACAAGAGCCCATATGTGGAAGTGGTCGAAAAGGTATTTGTTATAAAATCACTATTAAATACCATAGTTCACAAATGTTTGGACTCACTGTTCTTGTAAAGCCTGAACAGGTTGAATTACAAAGTAACTTCTCTGTTGTTTATGTTCAAAATTTAAGACTTAGCTATGGGTCGCCTAGTAATTGATGTGTGTTAGTGAGTTTCCTTGTTGGTATTAATATGCATGAATTGCTGTGTAATGCAAAAGCAAATACAGCATACCTGTTGTATCTTTGTATGCAAATACTGTGGGCCTGATTCTCCTCTCAATCACTGCAGTTTTACACAAGAGTAACTCATTTGAATAAATGTCTTTAACTATTTCTCTACATGTCTAGTAATGCTCTGTTCTGTATTTTTTTTTTAAAAGGACTCTTGCTGTTTCAGAATTTAATGCTGGTACACCTGTAATAAAACACATCTGCCCTCAGATTCTAAAACTATAAAAATTAGACATGAAGTATTTCACCAATATGCATCTCCTCTCAGCAAAGAGAAATAAATTGAATTAATAAATGGTGATGTCTAATTTATTTTAATTCATGAGCTTCTATATCTTTCTGTACAGAGATGCACAGCAATGTACCATTTGTATTTTAAGAACATCATATGAACATATCCCAATGAATTGTATAGATTGGACGTGAAACAGTTAAGCTGAGAATCTGATAGGCAGACTTATTGCAAAATATATACATGGTAAATAGCATAAGAGGGGGGCAGCAGGCCAAAAATAGGTCAGGGAGGTATTTTCGTTACTTGAGTGAGTTTAAAAGGATTTTATCTTGCAGGGCTGGAATTTTCCTCTGCAATGCTCAGGAATTTCTAATAGAAGAGAGTACTTATTCATCATCAGCGGGAAAGTAGTTGTGGTAGCCCCAGTCATAGGATGGGAAAAATGAAATCAAGTCCTTCTCCAGAGTGTGTGTGGTTATGGGCAAGTCATATGCAATGAGTCTCAAACATCATCACCATTGCCTTTGGAGGAGGTAGAGGTGTAGTCTCAGCTAGTGAAGAGTTAGCTTGCTCTTTCATACCAGGACCTGAGACACAAACGGGCAGGCTTAGGTAGATTAATCATGTCTATCGTTCACATTTTTGGATTGTTCAAATGTGTTTTGACTTCATCCTACCCAAGTGCCTGCAGCCAGGGATTATGCATAAAGTGGATAACTGTGACTGCAGAGGATGTCAGTGCTTTGCTTCGCTTCGTTAGCCCAAGAGAGTTAACCACTGTTTCACTCAGGACACGTGAAGGAGGAGGAGCTAACTTAATAATGGGCAGGATGGGGTATTGGACTCAGAACAAAGTGAGTGCGTAGTGATCCTCAGGGATCAGCTCTAGGACCTTTAGTGCCAGAAACGCAGACCTCTGCCACTTGAACACCTGCCGTTTGAGAGCACTTTTTTAGTTGGGAGTAATTGGTTGGTTGTTATAGCCACTTGAAAAGACATGCTCACAGGCAGTAAGCCAGTGCATTACTGCACACAGGCATCGGGAAGGAGACGGCTTGCCAAACTGCAAAAGAAAACTGTGACTGGTAGGGCTGTGTTTATACAGAAAGTACATACAATATATTACAAATGAGTAACAGATACAGAAACTGTTATATGGCAGATTACTAAATTAATATACAGGGTTGTGTGCAAACATCAGACTGAATTAAACAGGAGTTATGCATCTCTTTCCCACCACATTGCTTTGAAAATGAACTTTTGCCTGTTTGTTTTATACAGAAATCAACTATATTTACACAAGCCAAGCCCATTTTCATTGTGCTCCTTTGTCGACAGGTTACAAAGAATCACAGATGCTAACACTGCATTTATTGACATCTTTAACAGTAAACAGGTTTTTTTTTAATAACAAGAAAAGACATTTTCACTCTGATGCAAAATCATTCTCTTTCTTTATTTGATGTCTCAGAATAAAGACTGACTTTTATTGTGGTGGTAGAATTATGCACATTTATTATGATGTACTAATAATTCAAAATGTACTTTTGTAAACTAAGTTACAAAGTCCTGACCTTTTGGTGATGCCCCAGGGATTGAGAAAGTTGAATCTAATTGAAAATGCTTCTTTTCTAGTAAATTACTTGAATGCAATAACCCTTCCTATAATTTCATCATAAATCTACTCAATATTTTGGGGACACAAGCTATTTCAGGCATATCTGCACACCACCTGTTTTCCCTAAGACACAGATTGTGCATTTGGATCTTTGAATTAGTTGTAAGTCTTTAAACAGTCAGCTTCAAATTGGTTAAATACATATATATAATTTAATGGATGTATGCCCCCAAAGTGGATAAAGACTCAACTGTTTCAAATAGCAGCATACAATTGACTTCAGGTTTTTTGCTAGTAATGCCTATTCTGGGGTCCAGAACCCATCTTTTGGAAACTTATCACTCAAATATGTCTAATAACTTAAGTCTCAGTCTCATTATTTTACTACCTATTTCTGATTGCTGTGGATCAGAAGACAAAACTTGACCCTAAGAAAGAATACAATTTTGATCTAACTCTTGTTGAGCTCCAGTTTTTACAGAAAAAGAGCAGAAGAATGGATAGTTATATAATGATGTTCCAACAAATTTAACTTTTTATTTTATCATTATTGACAAATATGAACTCTTCGTACAAATATTTAAAAAAAAGATCTTTGCAAGATTCATTTGTGTTTGGTCAGCCTCTTATCTGTGTATCCGCCCTTTTCCAACAACAAGATATAGAATACCAGTCCTCAAAATTCTACAATTTTGCTGCAACAATATCTTTTCAACAGATTTGCATTAGTATAGACTGAATTTAAGTTGTAATATAGTACTAGGTACCTAGGTATTTAGGGCATAGAGTTTCAAAAGTTTGTGTACAGTCCATGAGGCCTAAATACTGGAGCTCAACCCTAATTTTATGAAGAATGGTGTATTTAGGCTATTTGTCCCTTTAGTTTTGGATTTCATATTAAAGCAGCTACAACAGATCTGACCAAACCAATATGTAGCAGCCGTGGAACAAATATACAAATAATCGGCTGTGTAGTGTTTTTGTTGGGTAAATTTAAAAAAAAAAAAAACCAAAACCTGAGCTGTTTCTAAAGCTATGGAGACCTCTAGTGGCTGATTACTTAATTGCTTGACTGATATTTTTTTCCCCCTTATGATGCAAAACCCTATCAGTAGTAGTTTAATGGCTGGGCAGATTTACTGAATAAATTATATTTTTCAGTTTCTACCTGTCCATGTTCCTACAGAGGAAGAGAAAAAGGATCCTACTCTTTTTGCCAACAGAGTCCGTAGTACCATGGCAATGTATGTATCCAGATAAAAAAAATTCTCAAGCACTTACCAAGAACTGTTCTTATATATCCTGGGCACTGGTTCAAATATATTTTGAACTGCTTCAGGGATCTGAAATATTTCAGGGAGTGATTGACAAAGCCATGATTCACCTAAGTCCTAGGATTCATATTTGAATCTCTAAATTAATTGTATAAAGTGTAAAAGCTTCTGTAACTAGACAGTTTCTAATTGGCTAACTATTACTGACTTGTAATAAGTTAATTGTTCTGCGCTCCACTATAATGCATTTAATTGGTGTAAAGCTGGAGTAATCATTTGCATGACAAGACATAAGTGCACAGATTGTTTTCTCTGCTGTGGTTAATGGGCCTAATTCTGCTCTGTTCCAACAGTGTAAATCTCAAACAATTGGCTTGACTCCAGTGTAATGACTATGGATTTGTACTGGCATAACTATGAATAGAACTATGAACAGCAGCTATACTAACCACTTAAGTGGTGCAAGGATAAATTCTCATCTAGGCTGTTTACATATCACCTTTGAGACCAGCACCGAGGAAGGTTGAGGGGAGTGGGGGGAGGAGAAGGGGGAAAATAAGATTCAAAAATCTTTGTTAAGATGTTTGTCTTTCTACTACATTTCAGGGCTTTGAATGTGCCAGTTACAGACCATACTTTTGAAGACTGCAGACTTATGATTTCAGCAGGACAGCTGACCTTGCCCATGGAAGCAGGACTGGTGGAGTTTACCAAAATCAGCAAGAAACTGAAGTGAGAGGTTTTGCTATTCCAAGTTTTTTAATGACTTTAGAGCTGCACAAGACATTGTCGTGTTCTCCAGAAACAGTAACATTAGTCTGAAGTAAATAGGATGGAATTCAATAGGAACAAATGCAAAGTACTCCACTCAGGAAGGAACAATCAGTTGCACACATACAAATTGAGAAATGACTGCCTAGGAAGGAATACTGCGGAAAGGGATCTGGGGGTCATAGTGGACCACAAGCTAAATAAGCTAATATAAGCTAAAATGTAACACTGTTGCCAAAAAAGCAAACATCATTCTGGGATGTATAAGCAGGAGTGTTGTAAGCAAGACACAAGAAGCAATTCTTCTGCTCTACTCCGCTCTGATCCAGCCTCAGCTGGAGTATTGTGTCCAGTTCTGGGCACCACGTTTCAGGAAGGATGTGGACAAATTGGAGAAAGTCCAGAGAACTGCAACAAAAATGATTAAAGGTCTAGAAAACATGACCTATGAGGGAAGATTGAAAAAATTGGGGTTGTTTCGTTTGGAGAAGAGAAGACTGAGAAGGGGACATGATAACAGTTTTCAAGTACATAAAAGGTTGTTACAAGGAGGAAGGAGAAAAATTGTTCTTAACCTCTGAGGATAGAACAAGAAACAATGGACTTAAATTGCAGCATAGGAAGTTAAATTTGGATATTAGGAAAAGCTTCCTAACTGTCAGGGTGGTTAAGCACTGGAATAAATTGCTCAGGGAGGTTGTGGAATCTCCATCATTGGAAAGTTTTAAGAGCAGGTTAGACAAACACATGTCAGGAATGGTCTAGATAATAGTCCTGCCATGAGTGCAGAGGACTGGACTAGATGACCTCTCGAGGTCCCTTCCGTCCTATGATTCTATGAACAAGGACAAATTGCCTGGTTGATTATTTGATCTTGCGTAATGTATTTTAGGATTTGAAAAGTAATATAGTCTCTCTAGAAATTAGAGATGGAAAAGGCCCACAGGGATTAAATTATGGCTTGGACTATGCGCCTGTGTGAGGAAGTAAGAATCTGCCTATTGTAGTTCTATAGCCCTCGGCTACAGTAGTATCTGAGCACCTCACAATCTTTAATGTATTTATCGTCACAGCAGCCCTGTGAGATAGGGAAGTACTATTATCCCCATTTCACAGGTGGAATGCTGAGGCACAGAGAGCCCAAGTGACTGCCCCAGAATCACACAGGAAATTTGTTCCAGCGCAGGAAATTGAACCTGCATCTCCTAAGTGCTGCCTTCAACCCAAATCACAGGACCACACTTCCTCTGTGTTGGGGATAGGGCGCTGTCACTTCTGACAATGAGATGCATTCTGGGGTACATCAGTATCATTACTCAGCCAGCGGCTTAGTTGCAGAGGTAAAAGGTGCCCTCTCCCATGTGGGAGTTAATGCTGAGACATGAAACAGTGACGGCTGGGTGGATTCACATTTAAGGCAGTGCAATGTTGTCTTTAGTTCTGTTGCCGGATGTTGCCTATGCTTCTGAAAACTCTCATCTTCTGTGCAGTGAGTGTTGAGATACCTAAGCACCGAATTAGCTTTAGTAAAAATAATAATAATAATAATAATAATAATAATTAATAGTAATTTCCAGGGGGTTTTAAATGCTGATTCAGTATGAAATATCGCACATTGAAAGGACAACTTTTTCAGTGCACTACATACTCCACACTATCTAGTTTTCTGTTCTGGAAACTGCAATCACTCTTGCTATTAAAACTCCATCTCTCTTGAGCCCTGCTGCACAGAAGTTAATTACGTCTTCCTCTGATTTTTATAGTCTAAAATGGGATTCTATCCGAGATCAACTGGATACATTTGCTGCTATTGCAAATACCTCCAAAGGGGGAAGAATTGGAATGGAGGAGTTTGCCGAGTACTTGAAGCTGCCTGTCTCAGATGTTCTCAAAGAGCTGTTCCTACTCTTCGATAGGGTAAGGATTTATGGCACTGACTGAAATAAGGTCTCTTATTAACATTCTCTTAGGAATCATTTTCCCTAAAGATATTTGCAAGCATAAGTCCAGCTCATAAAAGGAGTAAATTGCCAACCAAAATCCTATTGACAGGATTGTAAGGCTGCGGGTAACTGAGGGAGCCCAGTACGTGTGCACATTCATGCTTGTGAAAACATGCTGTACTTTGAAAGGTTGCCGTTTATGCACTGTGTGCTATGTACAGTCAGCATGGTATGCTGCAAGCAGGACTGGCTTTCAGCCGATTCATCCAATTCCCATGAATCGGGCCCTGCACCTAAGAGGGCCCCACAGCATCCGAAAGACGGGCCTCGCAAGGTAAGGCCCTGGAAGACAACTGCTGCCGAGGAAGGACTCTCTGCCAAGGTGCCGCCAGAAACAGAGGCAACCGATTGAGCTACCGCCGAATTGCTGCCGCTGTCTTTGGCGGCAACTCAGTCGCTGCTGCTGTCTTCAACAGCATTTCAGCGGTGGATCTTTTGAATCGGGCCCCGCACGTCCTAAAGCTGGCCCTGGCTGCAAGCACTCAAGGATCTTTTGTTCACGTTTTATTTTCGGAGTTTCACAAACTCTGCATGTTTTTCCTGGTCCTGCTTTTAGTAAGCTTCCCTATAAAGGAATTGTGCCATATAGCACTGACAAAACTTGTAATGAGATTCTCCAGGTCTGAACGAATTCATCAGGATAAAATGAAGGGTCCAATTTCTTCTTCTTTTTAAAACGCTGACTGTATTGAAAGTGCCTGAACTACAGGCATATGTGAACATTTCATCACCACAGACCATATTTAATCCCAGCTGTTCAGTATGACAATAGTGTGTGTCTCTCTCTCTCTAGGAAACTATTGGCTAAGGCCCTACTTTTCCCCAAGCTGGGACCTTCTCGTATGCTGAGTAAACTGTAGTCATTTGAGGATCACTCTCCATGCTTACAGTGTGGTGCCGATTACCAGATTACAGTATGACTCCATGTAACAGGGTCCTATAGAGTAGTTGAGATTTTTATTTTCACTGAAAATTCTATCCACTTGTCCCAAACGAAATCAGCGACGCTTAAAATCCCAGCTCTTTGTCTCAGGATAGCAAGCTTACTGCCGATGGTTATGTAAGTCTGGCTCGAGCGACTCATCAACACCTTGTTCTTCCTGCCTGCTTTTTTTTTTTTTTAATTTAATTTCAAAATACTCAACTTGCATGCAAGAACACAGCTCTTTGGGGAAGGAATGCAAATGAGTTATGGGAACTCTCAGCTCCAGGTCACTGACTTGAGCCTCACCCAAATTTGTAGCCACCAAAAGGCCATCAAAATCTCAGATAGTAAAATGAATGGACAGGGGTCTGTGATATAGAAACCCCCATCAGACCTGATTCTTGTTCAGTCTTAGCAGACAGGCCACAGACAACAAGTGAAACTAAACTATCCTGACCATTAGGCTGGGGCCATCACAGTAAGTGGGAGGTTGAGACCCATTGGCATGGCTAGTTAGGCAATCTTGTATTGCTGCTAGCCACGCTGCACCTATTTGGACAAACAAGTTACTTTAATTTCTGAACTCCAACAAAAGTAAAGACATTGGAGACGAGAATGCAGGGACAGATACACCCATGGTAAACTGAGCAGATCTCCTTGGGAAGTTAAGTTAGAACTTGTCTAACCTTGGCTGTGGTCCTTTCTAACGTTACATTGCTCAAAGGATCACCAAGGACATTTTGAAAATTTTGCTGTATGGTTTTCAACCCCTCAGTTTTACCTTACAAGAGTTTCACATCAGATAATACAAATCTGATCTGTAAAATAAAAAGCAAGTGTTCGGAGAGAGAAATACTTGTCAAAAGCAGAGGGTGGCTGCAGGGAGCTAATGGAATTCAGGCAACGAAAGGCTGCATCAGACATGCCTGGGCATGGGAATACTAATACTTCAGACAGATAATCTGTATTTTGCTCACACCCAGCTCAGGCTCCATTACTGCTCTCAGAGGCTGCAGGATTTTCAGCTCTCATCTGGTTAATTCTCTGTAAAACATTCACCATGTTCCTTGCTCAAGCCTTGCTTGGTGGAGGGAGCAGCAGCGGAGGGGGCCTTGCAAGAGGTCTGGGAGGTCTTTTAGCAGGAGGTGGACAAGGAGGAGGGAATCTTGGAGGACTTGTTGGAGGACTCGTCAACATTATCAGTGAGGTAGCAGCTCAGTACACCCCAGAGCCACCCCCAACTCCTCGCAGCCACTTCATGAACGTGGAAGCAGGCGAGAGTGAGGAGATCAGTCAGTTCCGCCGACTGTTTGTCCAGCTGGCCGGAGATGACCTGGAAGTATGTGCCACCGAGTTGATGGACATTCTAAACAAGGTGATGGCCAGACATAAAAACCTGAAGACAGAGGGCTTCAGCCTAGACACATGCCGGAGCATGGTGTCAGTCATGGACAGTGACACAACCGGCAAGCTGGGCTTTGAGGAGTTTAAGTACCTGTGGAACAACATCAAGAAGTGGCAGTGCGTGTACAAAGAACACTACTCCGACCAGTCAGGAACTCTTGGGAGTGCTCAGCTGCCAGACGCATTTAAGGCTGCAGGGTTCCAGCTGAACGAACAGCTCTACCAGATGATCATTCGCAGATACTCCGATGAAAATGGGAGCATGGATTTCAATAACTTCATCAGCTGTTTGGTGCGACTGGATGGTATGTTCCGTGCCTTCAAATCCCTGGACCAAGATGGAGACGGCCTGGTGAACATGAACATTCAAGAGTGGCTGCAGCTGACCATGTACTCCTGAGGGAACACACTAGAATGGAATACACTCCAACTGTGTGCTCTTGTTTATGCTGGTGTTAACTAACTGGAGCCTTTCTCCTTCTTCAAGAGCAACAGTTTTCAAGTCAAGCAAGCTTTGTTGCTATGAAAGAGCACACAAAATGCTTTAAAAACCCTTAGTTTATTGTGAAATGTTTGTTTTTTTTCTACTTTGTACATTTTACAGTTGTTTGGATTGCTGAGGGGCTACCAAATGGAGCATTTCTTGAGCTGTGCAAGACTCTGGGTCTGCGCACACATGCATATGAGTACCTATAATAGAAAACTAGATTTGGGTTCAAAAAGGAGAGAATGGTGATGGGAAGAGTAGTTGTTAAGGCTTTCGTCTCATATAGTGTGTTGGCGGCTAGTGGACGTATGCCTATAATACAGAATACATTTCTGATTTTTTCTTAAGACTGGGGTTGTTTTTGATGACTTTTGATTTTTATGTGTTTATCTATCAGTGCTTATTTTGCTGGAGGCAGATGCTGTGCTTGCCTGTAGGGAAATTGCTAGTAAATAGAGGTGTATTGATTTCTAATTTGTAAGGAATTATTTGTAATGGGGAAAATAAATTGGAGTATTAATTATTATAATAATCAGTGGATTTTGAGAGACAAACTACATCTCTCCTCTTTCCTACTTCTGCTGTCTCATTGTTTTCAGCTGAAATATTTCCTGGGGACCTGGTGCTTGGTATATACTCTCTTTATTCCTGCAGCCTTCTAACAAATATTTTTACTGTAAAGTACAATAGTATGAGTAGTGCTAAAATACAGAATTGCCTATCAAGAGGGCCGTTGAACTGCTGTGGTCACCTATTAGACAGACAGATGGACAAATTTAGCCTCGGCTTATCTCCATTGAAGTGGAGTTTCCTCAGGGGTGAATTTGACCCACAATCTCTAACTACAATAGTTCCATTCATGTCAGGGCAGAGATGCTTGCAGTGGCATTAAAAGGCAAGAAGCAGCAGGAACTGGAGAAGGTGTGTGCCTGCAGTTCAGAATGTCCTTGGCTGCTTTAAAGCAAAATTATTTTACATGGGCCTAGTTGATATTAACACGTGTGGTTGAGAGAGAGAGTGTGAGCGTGCTGAATGGAATGTGAAAAGATGAGTCAAGCAGTCATCTCTAGTTACAAATATCCAGCCGCCTATGCCCTTCCTACACCACCTTGATAAGAAAGTGTCATCAGCAGCTAACTAACTAAGCAGTAGGGGGATAGCATTTGATTATTAACAGGATGATGTATTTTGAAATCATTATGGCTTCCATTTCTACTTTCACCGAATCTGTGTGCACATTGTCATTGAAATCTGATCAGCTTTCCACAATGGACGAACTGTCGTTTAAATCACTTATGATGCACGATACCAGACTGAATGACAGAAACTTAGTAAAAATAAAATAGTAAAATTGTGACAAAATAGGCTAACTTCTGAACCACATCCACATCGTCCACAAATTATTAAATCACAGAAGCATTTTGGCTAGGTGGGTAATAATCCCAGCAGAAGATTTAGTGAAGGAGAGAGAATGACACCTTTGTGATTGTTTCTATATTAATGTTTGCTTTAGAATCTCTGTCTTTCATGCTAGTGAGATCTCACCTGTGGGTACAGGTAATTGTTTGGCAGGGAAGGATTAAAATAACCTCCTGCATGATGTTCCCTATTACGAAAATGAGACATGTAAAAGCACATCCCTACTGCTGTGTCCAATAGGAATTCCTCTCTCTGTTGCAGACCTAGAAGCGATTGTGATGATGATTTTCTTTGACATACAGGAACAGTTCTGCTAGGAAATATGGTTTCTAAATCAAACTAGAAACTATAGTAAAAGTCGATGTGAAAACTATCCCTGTTATGACACCTTTTATAGGCACAGTGTAGGTTGGGCCCCTTGGGCAATAACACCTCAGGCTTTTTCCACATCACTCCTGTGCATCCATTTGGCCTTGGAAGGGGTTTTGCTAGTTGGAAAAAAGATAATTCAGTGTCCATGCCCGATCTTTCTCCTTATGGAGCTCTGAAGAGACTTTTTATTGTGGGGGGGAGGGGTGTTTTTCTTACAATATGCAAGCTTTACTGTTACTGAGACTACCATAAATGTACTTCACTGAGCACATGCCTCTAACTCATAAACAGAAAATACGTCTTAAATATCTAGTACCCATACTGAAAACGGCAGTGCAATGCTGAAGTCTGGTTTAAAATCAGAATACACAGTAAAATTGTTATGTTTAACTTTTACTTTTCCTTAGCAACATACAAATATTTAAATGAGCTACATGTATTTGCTATGCCAAATACCCAATTAATAGTAAGTATAGCCGAGGAGCAGCATTCAGGCATTCAGCACACTGCAAGATCCCAAAGTCACACTAGCTAGCCACTGCTTCATTCGTGCTTTCCAGGCCCGTATACCCCATGCTCTGTCATAGCCACCCTGAACTCTGCTGGGCATACAGCAGGTAGATAGCCCATGGAAGCCTGGTAAGTGCCATTATTATCCTAGTGTATGACTTGGGCTATATAATAACCAGAGGCAGTGGTTTCTGCATCACCACATGGTGTATGTCGGTGGTGAGAGAATCGAGAGGGGACATTTCACCAGACAGTTGCAATGAGTTAATGTGACAGAAAGACGTGAAATTTAAACCAAAATTTTAAATTCAAAAAGTAGCTGTGCATGGAATGTTCCACCCCTTATCTTTGCTATTTGGGGAACAGGGCCGGCTTTAGACTCTTAGACTCATAGACTCTAGGACTGGAAGGGACCTCGAGAGGTCATCGAGTCCAGTCCCCTGCCCTCATGGCAGGACCAAATACTGTCTAGACCATCCTTAATAGATATTTATCTAACCTACTCTTAAATATCTCCAGAAATGGAGATTCCACAACTTCCCTAGGCAATCTATTCCAGTGTTTAACTACCCTGACAGTTAGGAACTTTTTCCTAATGTCCAACCTGAATCTCCCTTGCTGCAGTTTAAGTCCATTGCTTCTTGTTCTATCATTGGAGGCTAAGGTGAACAAGTTTTCTCCCTCCTCCTGATGACACCCTTTTAGATACCTGAAAACTGCTATCATGTCCCCTCTCAGTCTTCTCTTTTCCAAATTAAACAAACCCAATTTTTGCACATCTTTCTTGAAATGCGGTGCCCAGAATTGGACACAATACTCCAGTTGAGGCCTAACCAGCACAGAGTAAAGCGGAAAAATGACTTCTTGTGTCTTGTTTACAACACACCTGTTAATGCATCCCAGAATCACGTTTGCTTTTTTTGCAATAGTATCACACTGTTGACTCATATTAAGCTTATGGTCCACTATGACCCCTAGATCTCTTTCTGCCTTACTCCTTCCTAGACAGTCTCTTCCCATTCTGTATGTGTGAAACTGATTGTTCCTTCCTAAGTGGAGCACTTTGCATTTATCTTTATTGAACTTCATCCTGTTTATCTCAGACCATTTCTCCAATTTGTCCAGATCATTTTGAATTTTGACCCTGTCCTCCAAAGCAGTTGCAATCCCTCCCCGTTTGGTATCGTCCGCAAACTTAATAAGCGTACTTTCTATGCCAACATCTAAATCATTGATAAAGATATTGAACAGAGCCGGTCCCAAAACAGACCCCTGTGGAACCCAACTTGTTATACCTTTCCAGCAGGATTGGGAGCCATTAATAACTACTCTCTGAGTACGGTTATCGAGCCAGTTATGCACCCACCTTATAGTAGCCCCATCTAAATTGTACTTTCCTAGTTTATCTATAAGAATATCATGCGAGACCATATCAAGTGCCTTACTAAAGTCTAGGTATATCACATCCACCGCTTCTCCCTTATCCACAAGGCTCGTTATCCTATCAAAGAAAGCTATCAGATCGGTTTGACATGATTTGTTCATTACAAATCCACACTGGCTATTCCCTATCACCTTACCACCTTCCAAGTGTTTGCAGATGATTTCTTTAATTCCCTGGCACAGAAGTTAAACTAACTGGTCTGTAGTTTCCTGGGTTGTTTTTATTTCCCTTTTTATAGATGGGCACTATATTTGCCCCCTTCCAGTCTTCTGGAATCTCCCCCGTCTCCCATGATTTCCCAAAGATAATAGCTAGAGGCTCAGATACCTCCTCTATTAACTCCTTGAGTATTCTAGGATGCATTTCATCAGGCCCTGGTGACTTGCAGGCATCTAACTTCTCTAAGTGATTTTTTACTTGCTCTTTTTTTATTTTATCTTCTAATCCTACCCTCTTCCCGTAAGCATTCACTATACTAGACATTCCTTCAGACTTCTCAGTGAAGACCGAAACGAGGAAGTCATTAAGCATCTCTGCCATTTCCAAGTCTCCCGTTACTGTTTCCCCTTCCTCACTGAGCAGTGGGCCTACCCTGTCCTTGGTCTTCCTCTTGCTTCTAATGTATTGATAAAAAGTCTTCTTGTTTCCCTTTATTCCCATAGCTAGTTTGAGCTCATTTTGTGCCTTTGCCTTTCTAATCTTGCCTCTGCATTCCTGTGTTATTTGCCTATATTCGTCCTTTGTGATCTGACCTAGTTTCCATTTTTTATATGATGCCTTTTTATTTTGTAGGTCATGCAAGATCTCGTGGTTAAGCCAAGGTGGTCTTTTGCCACATTTTCTATCTTTCCTAACCATCGGAATAGCTTGCTTTTTGGCCCTTAATAGCGTCCCTTTGAAAAACTGCCAACTCTCCTCAGCTGTTTTTCCCCTCAGTCTTGATTCCCATGGGACCTTACCTATCAGCTCTCTTAGGAAGTGCGGGGCCCAATTCGAACATTTTCGGCGGGGCCCTGGCAGGGATGACTTTAAAAAAAAGCCTTTCATTTCTTTCATGTATTATTTCCTTTCCATAACTATATAAATAAATAATAAAATTATAAATTATGTACATTGCATCGTATATGCTGTTGATTGGTTATTAATGACTGCTGTTGCACATGTGTGGGTCCCAGCCGCTCCCTGCCCACCTCATTGAAGCAAGTGTGCAGGGTTACTGTCCTGGAACTGCAGGGCAGCAGTGGACATGGGGCTGGCTGGAGGCAGGGCAAGGGGTGCAGGGCTGGTTGGAGATAGGGGGTGTGTGGGGTGGGCTGGATTCAGGCAGGGCCGTGGGGGGATGCAGCAGGGGTTGGCAGGGCTGGAGACAGAGGCAGAGACTGGCTGGCTTCAGGCAGAGGGGTGCAGCAGGGGTTGGCTGGAGACAGGGCAGGGTGTGCAGGGCTGGTGCGGGCAGCAGTGTGCGTGGGGCTGGCTGGCTTTGGGCAGGGCCACGGGTGTGTGGCAGGGGTTGACTGGAGACACGGCAGGGGGTTTGACAGGGACTAGCTGTGGGCATGGAGTGCAGAGCTGGCTGCAGGCAGAGGGAGCGGGGCTGGTGTGGACAAGGCAGAGGGTGCAGCAGAGGCAGCTGGAGCCCCAGCCCTTTAAATAGCCCGCAAGCTCCCTGCTATCCCAGGGCTTTGGGGGCTATTTAAAGGGCCCGGGGCTCCCCAGCTTCTACTCTGCCCTGGACCTTTTAAATAGCCACGGGAGCCCTGGGGAATGCATGGGTGTGGCGGGGCTCTGGCGGCTATTTAAAGGACCGGGATGGCAGAGGCAGGCAGCTGGAGCCCTGACCCTTTAAATAGCCCCCGGAGCCCCTCACTACCCCAGGGCTCTGGAGGCTATTTAAAGGCCCGGAGCTCCAGCCGGGAGAGCGGTGCCTCTGGGCTTGCCGCGCTCCGGCCAGAGCTCCACCCTGGAGAGCGGGGCTTGCCGCGCTCCTGCCTGCGCTTCGCTCAAGGGAGTGGGACCACGGAAGACCGCTGAGCAGATCGCAGCCATGGACCCGGGTTAAGTTTAAAAAAAAAAAAGGTCTAAGGCGCGGGGCCCGATTCCTGGGAATCGGGCGAATCGACCTAAAGCCAGCCCTGTTGGGGAATTGGGCTTTTGGTTCACAAGTCACCTCTCTGAATAGCTTTGGTTACAGAGTTTAAATCTTGCATATCGTGCTGCAAAGCACAATCTCCTGTGAAAACAGAGAGGCTGTTAGGCCAAACTTACCTGCAGTGACATTGCTTCTTACTGTCAATATTTCTCTAGATGCATTTTTAATTCAGTGCCCATCCTTTCCCTCCTATCCTTTCTCATGTCAGGAGCCATGCAAACATCTCTGTTTCTGCACCTTCCCCTCCCACCTCTCCTTTCATCGAGTGTCAAACCATCTGGCAAGTAGCCAGCATCCTAGGCGTTAGTATGATGAAGTCACAGTATGAACCTGAAATGCAGTTATCGCATCCAGATATCCAAAATGCTGGAATGAAAGTACTTCTGATTGCACTGTATTTAATTCTTGGTTTTGACATCTGGATGGAAATAATTTGACCATACTAACTTTGTCATGCTCCGTTTATTAATAACGAAAGCATTAGTCCCCATTATGAACCAACTGATTTCCAAATTCTGTGTGTGTTTGTTTTAAACCAAGGCCATATTCACTTAACATAGCTTACTTTCCCCCCTCAACTCTTGCAGTCATATTTTTATGCACCACTGGGACAATCTTAAACCATTTAAAAATCATATTAAGTCATACCCAAGCTAAAACCTGTACGTCATGCCACACCACATGTACGATGGAATTGTAAATTCCTGAAAACAGTTCTAGTGGAATCAGCAAAAAACCTTCAACTAATTATATACAATACAAGCATTTGCTGGACTCTGATGATAAATTAACAATCCGGGCATTCAGATTGTAAAACTACACAATAAAAAGTCAATGATACATTGTATATCTAACATTTGGATGTCACAAGGTCCATAGTGTTAAAATGTCTGGCATCAGAAACCATTAGACAAAAAAAAAATTGTACCGAGGTACCAGCTAACTGTTAATCACAGAGGTTAAAGTGCAGAGATTGACTAGAAAATTGCCAACAAGCATCAAATTATACCATGCTACTTGTCTAACAGGATGCTGGTAATTTTATTAGCAGTGAAGAATTTTATAAGGAAACTTGTTGGCAAACCCCCAAGTCTCTAAACAGTAGGTGATATTCAACATTCTAAATGCTTCCAAAAAGATTCTTTACCCTATCAATAGAAAACAAAACATAGGTGTCTGTAAACTGGCAGTGTATTGGCTTTAGAGGGTGAGTAAACTTGGATCTAGGTAGCAATTGCTTGAAAACTTGCCAAGTATATTGGTCATTTGTTTGTTTGTTTAAGAGTAAAAATACTTTCTCACCCACCTATCTGAATCCAGGACTATCCAAAGTACAGAAGCACTCATTCAGTAATGGAAATCCACAGTATGCAGATCCCAAGGATCTCAAGGCACTCTACAATTTAGTCTTGGCACTGTTCCATTATACAGCTGGGGGAACTGAGGAACAGAGATGCTAAGTGTGTTGTGTTCAAGAGGACAGCACAAGCTCGTAGCAGAGCCAGAAAGCTGTGCAGATCTCCCGTCTGCTCTGTGTGTTTACCCACAAGACTATTGTTCCTTCATTTGTCTGTAAAATGTTTCATATTGATCAACTTGGGAGGATTTTGAAACTACTATTTTGCCTCCTGGAACAATACTTTAATTCAGAAATATAGCCCTCCTTTCCCCACCCCCCCATGAATTCTACACCATCAGCATTCAGTTTTTACAAATTTATTTGCTGTTCAGAATTTTTTGACAAATGTCTCATGGGAATATTTCAGCCCAGGGATCACCAGCCACCTTAACCTCAAGGTAGATGCTCTGTGTCTGGTCACCTAATTTTGAAACGTGACTTTTTTTTACCCATGACAGAATATCTCCCATGTCCACAAAGAAGTTTTACGATCATCACATAAATACAATCAACTCAAATACCTGCTGAAATACATGTGCATATTTGCCACTTCCCCTCACTGCAAATGGACTTGCCAATAATTTCACCTCAACCTGATAGCCAGTTGCATCAAAGGAACTGCAGTTTAGGTCTGAATGAATTTATTGTAGTATTTTTCTACTTAATACAATCTAGTTTTCCTACTTCCAATACAGGCCATTATGATTAAAGTGCAGTATCTTGTAGTTTGACTCATGAAGTGTCTCAGGTATTTTTACAGCATTCTGAACATAGTACTTGCTCCACAGAAAGCCCATGGTAACTTCTTGACTGCATATGCTGTATCATATCTCTGTGTTCTATACCTTATAGCCAAAAGTACTTTTGGGGGTGATCAAAAGCTAATAACCAAAACTCCCTTCTTACGCAGGTAAAGATTTTAATCCTTTTGTGAAATGGTGCTTACAAAACTGCAACTAGACGTCAATTGTTCATTTGTAGAAATGCTTTCTCTGGTCATTTTTAAATAGTACAAACGTACTGATTTTTTTTTCTCCAGAATTTTTTTTAAAAATAGTAAATTAAGCATTAGTACAGATTGCATAGCTTGATTATATTTCTCATATGATGAGCCTTTCAAGTGATCCAAGCTATTAACTCTAACTTTTGCCATCTATCTTTGTGGTTACAGAATGGAGATGGCACCATAGACTTCCGAGAATACGTGATTGGTTTGTCTGTTCTTTGTAACCCTGCCAACACAGAAGAGACTATTCAGATGGCATTTAAGGTACGTTCAGTTTAGTACAGCACTGTAAACCTGACAAACCTGGGCTGACTGTAATTCTGTTCTCTTTCAAATCATCATATAAATTTATAGATTCAATCTGTCATGTGAATGTGAGTAATACTCTTAAACCAATTGACATTTGTAATGAAGAAAATGCAGATGTCAGCTTCATAGATAAGTTCTTCAAAAGCCATGTGAAGGCACTAAGGAATATGTACTTTGCAAGATAACTCCAAAAATGATTCAGCAATAATTACACACTTCTGTGGGGGTGTTTTGTGAGTGATACGTAGATCAGAATAGTCTGGTGGGGCTGAAGTGTTTAGTCTAGCTCAGGGGTAGGCAACCTATGACACACGTGCCGAACGTGACACACAAGCTGATTTTCAGTGGCACTCACACTGCCCGGGTCCTGGCCACCAGTCCGGGGGGCTCTGCATTTTAATTTAATTTTAAATGAAGCTTCTTAAACATTTTAAAAACCTTATTTATTTTACATACAACAATAGTTTAGTTATATATTATAGACTTATAGAAAGAGACCTTCTAAAAACGTTAAAATGTATTACCGGCACATGAAACCTTAAATTAGCGTGAATAAATGAAGACTCGGCACATCACTTCTGAAAGGCTGCTGGCCTCTGGTCTAGTTGTTCTTTTTAAAAAAATCATCAGTGGACATGTCAAGGCTAGTAAAATAAAAAATTACTTACCAGCTTGTTTTGAATCATGGACACTTAGGCTCTGAGATCCCTCCACTGCTCTGCTTTTGTGTATTCCTTGTGCAGTGTCTTGAGATGTGAGGGAAAGTTACTCTGAATAGGACTCTCATAAGAGAGACCAGTGCTTACTCAAGAAGTCGCCTATACTTTTATGTGAAATTATTGTGTCCTATTGCAGCTCTATATAGCAATAGTTCCGGCAATCCAGACTGTTCAACCACTGCTCAAAAGGTAGCTCTGCTTTCTCAGAGATGTTTTGTGTCTGAAGATCCTCAGAAAGACTGGCCTCCAAACCATAGCAACCGCCAATGGTATATTAACTGTTGCATTTACACCTCTACCCCAATATAACGCTGTCCTCGGGAGCCAAAAAATCTTACTGCGTTATATGTGAAACCGCATTGTATGGAACTTGCTTTGATCTGCCGGAGTAGCCCCGCCCCCCGGAGCACTGCTTTACCGCTTTCTATCCAAATTAATGTTATTTCGGGTCGCATTATATCGGGGTAGAGGTGTACTTTGAAGCCGATAATTTGGACATCATTACTCTCCTCAATGGGAAGCGTTCTACTCTGAAATGGAGCTATGACTTTTCTTTCATTATCTGCTATCAAACATGGTTTCACTTGCAGTGGGTTCTGCTCGATTGCAGGGATTCACCCCGGGGAGCTCTTTACAGGACGGGAGCTATCGTTCCCTTTATTTCTGATACTAGTGAGTGGTTAGTGCAGCTGCTCACTGCCACTGCCATGCTAGAAAGGATGGCATGAAATATGTAGTGGGCGACAAATCATGCATGTTATTACAATATGGATTTTCATCCTAGCCAAAATAAGAGCAAGTTCAGTCATGTCATAAAAGGTTAACTTGCAGGAAAAAAAAGACACAAGCCTGGTGGTATTCTTTTTAGTACTTATACATGGGACACTTTTTTTAAAAATAAATATAACGGTTTATAACAAACTATGGGCCGTGTTTTTGAAAAAGCTAATTTAGTGATATTTTTCCATGACTAGTTTCTGAGCATATTCTCCAGTACAGCATATTTACATCCAATTATTGCATTTGTCCATCATGCATCCTTTGATCTCAGTGTTTTCTTTCTTTTGAAAAGTTCCTTGAAAAATGTCCCATCTCATTCTCTGGAAAAACATTTTTTTTTTAAATTTGTAATAAAAATTAGCTGTTGGGACTCGAGTCTTCAAATCACAGTGACAACTGCTGAGACATCTTGAATGGCAGAGACCATTATTGGGTGCTTTCAAAGGTTAATTTGAATTGAAATTGCTGTGCTACCACATAGGCAAACTAATACCAGGGGTGTTCACATTACAGTTTTGTAATCTTTCTACTTCAGCTCTTTGATGTTGATGATGACGGCAGCATAACAGAAGAAGAGTTTGCTTGTATTCTCCGGTCATCTCTTGGCATACCTGACCTTGATGTTTCTCAACTCTTTAAGGAAATAGACACAGATAATTCTGGGAAGATCGCCTATAGTAAGTATATTTCATAGAACTAATACACTTATACTAAGAAAGCGCTTTCATATTACTACTCTAAGATCTCAGTCTCCGATTATTACAGATTCAGAACTCTTTTTCCCCACAAAAAAAGTCTAACAGGTGCCTAGACCACTCATATGTTGTTAATGTTGAGAAAAATATGTGGTTGGGAAACATGGACCAAGATGATGTATTAATTTCTCCTTAATTGTATGTCTACACTTGGAGCTGGGGATGTTATTTAGTTGGGGATTGGTCCTGCTTTGAGCAGGGGGTTGGACTAGATGACCTCCTGAGCTCCCCTCCAACCCTGATATTCTATGATTCCCATTCGAAGAGACATACTTGCACTACCGTGCCAGAGACCCTAGGCACATTTTCAGGGCTGCTAGCCAGTCCCACCACTCTCGCTGCCATGGCTACATTCTATTTTTAGCGCATGAGCTCAATGGGAGCAAGTGCAAGTATTTCTCCTCATGCTGAGAATCACTCCCCCCAGCTCTAAGTGTAGGTGTAACGTAAGAGATCTTATAACATCATTTCAGTTGGTTTTTATATGCCATCTCCATCACCATGTATGCCTTACAAGAGATCCCCACAAGCAGCCAATGGATTAACTTTTTCCATACTGCCCCTGACACAATCGCCACAATTGGTAGATTTTCTGTCTTCCCAACTGCCCCACCCCCTTTCTTCTTCCTTCATTGCCGGTAGTATTATGACAGAGAGTGTAAGCTGTGCTGAAGCCGTGAGCTTTGCACATGCCATTTAAGGCAGTGAGACTTGTGGTCATTCTAAGATCCTGTATTAGGCAATTCCAAAGTCTGGGATTTATATGTGAAATCTGTGTCTCCCACACTAGTGAATTCCACCACTGAGACCGACAGTCACCTCTTAAGCTTCTTAGCAGCTATGAACCATTATTTGTAATGAAATAATCCACAATAGCCTCACTTTTTGCAAGAGTTTTGACAAGTGTAAAATTTTAACTTTTCAGGTCACCATTCAATTGGCATTTCAGTTTCTGGAAGTTTTAATAGGACTAAATATAGAACAGCTACAATAGAAATAGTAATTCCCAAACTGCCCACGCTGGAGTCTGTTGCCCCTTCCTCTGAAGCTTCTTGTCCTGGTCACTGTCAATGAAGAGATACTGGTCTCAGTGTGGCAGTCACTATAATTTTCTTTGCTGTAATACTATTATTGTGCAGTAGAGTATTTTGCATCATTGCTGCTCAACACACTGTCTTTCCTGTCTTTAATTCCAGATGAGTTTAAGGACTTTGCATTCAAGCATCCAGAATATGCCAAGTTATTTACTACGTACCTAGAGCTACAGAGGTGCCAGCTACAGACATTAGATGAAGAAGATTATCAGACACCAGAAGACACATACTCACAGAGTAAGACATCAGTTTCAGAAAAGACTCCAATCGCAAGAAATAAAGTCGGTCCTGAAAGCAATGAAGAAGACATCTCAAGTACTTCAGACAAAAAGGATGACTAAGTATAAACAGCCTGATAATTCTGCATTTACACTGTGTACATTTCACTGAGGTTATTTTATATCAAAATGTGCTTGTTAATATTGATAACAGTTAAGATTTTAAGAATTTTTTTGACTTTTTTTGTATTTCTCTGTGTCTCAAAATTGTGGGGGAGGAGGGATAAATAATTTATTTCATTCTGCCACTCGGCGTTGTAAGTAAAAATGTCCCCTCTTAGGTAGATTGCACAATACACTCTGAATCTAAGTTAAATGAATACCATAGCCTCAAATTTTTTTTGGTGTCAGCCTCACAGGATTGTGAATATTGTTTATTCTCTTCCAAGCAAGGTGTTTACAAGGTAGCGGACATTGTTAAGGTAGCCAACCAAAGCAAAGTATGTTCCCAATAGGGACTGAGGAGAAGATTTGCTGCTTTCCCTCACTATAAGATATTTAAATGTAAGATTTTGTTTTCTTTAGTCTCCGGGCACCCTTCAACATTTCTGAAATTTCAAAAATATAGAAAATTTAGAATTCATAGGAGAACAAGTGTTAGGAAGTTGGTATTTTAGTTAGTGCGTGGCTGTCTTGAGGCCTTCCTTAATCTGTTGTCAACTACAGTCAAAATTTCTCAACAAAGCCATGTTGATTCACTGATAATAGCAACATCTTTTGGACAAAGGCCCACTAAAGATGGAATGGGTTGTATTTGTTAACAATAAACATGAATTGGAGTTCAAAGATAGCAGATTATTTGAATAGGAAAACTCAGAAAACAGGGCCTTAGTGGTTAGAACACTAAATGGAAAAAAAGGCATATAAACACACACAGTTTTTACTAATTTAATGCCATATGAAAATTTCGATCTAATAGTCATCAAGTGATCATGACCTTGTTCTGGATAATGTCAAGCCATAGTTCTAATAGAATCTACTGTAAAATAGGCTTTCAGAAACCATATCTGCACTTAATACACCCCGAGAGCGTGATCCAAAGGCCACTTGAGGTCAGTGGAAAGATTCCTGTTGACTGCAATAGTCTTTGCCTCAGTCCCCTACTGTGCAATTTCGGACCAGAGTTTTGAAATGTTGGTCCATCATCTTTTCACCCATTAACCTGTAAGGGATTTATATTCTTAGCTTTCAACATTCCTAGGAGTTACTCGCATAGATTACCCTATTCATCAAAGGGAGAAGTGGCAGGTTAGTTTCAATTAGTGAATACCTGCTGAAAGATGGGCAAGAGGCTCAGGAATATTACCTCAAAAGCCTGGAATGTATTGTGTAGCATCAGCAGGAGACCTAGTTCTGCTATTTGAGGTCCAGTTGCAATGGTGGCTTCTGACCTTTGATCAATTATTTTACTGTCTCAAGGTATATTTACATGTTCTAGCTTTCATGTGTGATCTTCTGTAATACTGTGGCTCTCTCAGTTCCAGATGCTTTAATAAATAATTTTTTTTTAAGAACGTGTGAGTATTGGAGGAAGGACATACTGGCTACATGGGCTGCTGGGGTTTTCCATGCAATGTCTTTGTATGGCATAAGGTACAATGTAAGCTGAAGTTGCCATTCTTAGCCCTGAGAACAATGGTGCTGCCATTTACTGCAAGGCTAGAGAAGTATCATATGGTTGCCGCTTTCCTGGAGATACAATGGCAGAGAACTCTCCCTGCTCACTCCCCTAGTAAAAGGGAACATTGGCACAAAGGAACCGCACACAAAGGAAAAAAGAATTTTGCAGTTATCACTTTTGTGGAGCCTCTGAGATGCTTGTCTGTCCACAGCCTGAAAATGAGGACACGTCATAGGCAAGTAAAAGGAATCAGTGATTCGAACCATAATTCATAAATAGAAATTATGTCTGAGTTTAAGTTGAACTCTAGGAATGTGCGCTCTGACCCCACAACAGCAAATACCAGAAGAAGGATCTAACCACCATGAGTTCTGAGACACCTTCGTACACGTAGTCAGTTGATCCCTCACTTTGAGAAGCTATGTATGAAGGTGTACAGACAGATCCCAGCCTGTGGTAGATTTTTGGCTTGCCTCTTCAGCCAATTTATGGGATTTTTTGTTTTTGTTTGTTTGTTTTTTTGCTGCCTCTTGCTAAGCAAACAGATTTCCCCACAAAGTTAGGAACTACAGTACCAGTATTCAAAAATTAGTTACTGATGTGTGTGTGATTATCAGCTGGGGCCACCCTTTGCCTCAGCCTGGCGTGGCTATACAGTGCCCCAGTCGCTGAGGGCTTGTCTAAATGGGCAATCACTGGGTGTGAACCTACCCTGTACTAGCATGCTGCACTCTAGGTATCCGTGTGGACCCTGCTGATTACTCTAAAAGTTCCCTAGTGCACTTTGAAGTATTGCTTTTTTAAACATCAGTGTGCTATAGGAAACTTTTAACATGCATCAGCAGGCCCCACATGTACGCTTACTGCTCAGGAGGCTAGTGGAGGGTAGCTTCACCCCCTCGCTTGCAATGCAGGAAGTGTTCATTTAAACAAGCCCTTAGAGGCAAAATGAATATGAATTTCTTAGCAAAGAGGATTTTGCCTTACACACACATCAAAGGGGACTGTAAGTGTAGTTCATGGTTTGTGTCAGGATAGGATGAGGATGCTTTTATTCCAGGTAACTAAGGTAAGAGAGGGGGCATTAGTGGATAGACAAAACAGTTTTTTCTCCAGAACCTTTATGTGGCAAGAGTTGTTTATGCACACTCCTTGAATTTAGGAACATAAGAACGGACGTACTGGGTCAGACCAAAGGTCCATCTAGCCCAGTATCCTGTCTACCGACAGTGGCCAATGCAAGTGCCCCAGAGGGAGTGAACCTAACAGGTAATGATCAAGTGATCTCTTTCCTGCCATCCATCTCCACCCTCTGACAAACAGGCTAGGGACACCATTCCTTACCTATCCTGGCTAATAGCCGTTAATGGTCTTAACCTCCATGAATTTATCCAGTTCTCTTGTAAACGCTGTTATAGTCCTAGCCTTCACAACCTCCTCAAGCAAGGAGTTCCACAAGTTGACTGTGTGCTTTGTGAAGAAGAACTTCCTTTTATTTGGTGGCCCCTAGTTCTTGTATTATGGGAATAAGTAAATAACTTTTCCTTATCTACTCTCTCCACATCACTCATGATTTTATATACCTCTATCATATCCCCCCTTAGCCTCCTCTTTAATCTCTCCTCATATGGGACCCTCTCCAAACCCCTAATCATTTTGTTTGCCTTTCTCGGAACCTTTTCTAGTGCCAGTATATCTTTTTTGAGATGAGACCATATCTGTATGCAGTATTCAAGATGTGGGCATACTATCGATTTACATAAGGGCAATAATATATTATATGTCTTATTCTCTATCCCCTTTTTAATGATTCCTAACATACTGTTTGCTTTTTTGATCCCCTCTACACACTGCGTGAGTATCTTCAAAGAACTATCCAGGATGACTCCAAGATCTTTTTCTTGATTCTTTGTAGCTAAATTAGCCCCCATCATATTGTATGTATAGTTGGGGTTATTTTTTCAATGTGAATTACTTTATATTTATCCACATTAAATTTCATTTGCCATTTTGTTGCCCAGTCACTTAGTTTTGTGAGCTCTTTTTGAAGTTCTTCACAGTCTGCTTTGGTCTTAACTATCTTGAGCAGTTTAGTATCATCTGCAAACTTTTCCACCTCACTTTTTACCCCTTTCTCCAGATCATTTATGAATAAGTTGAATAGGATTGGTCCTAGGACTGACCCATGGGGAACACCACTAGTTACCCCTCTCCATTCTGAGAATTTATCATTTATTCCCACGCTTTGTTCCCTGTCTTTTAACCAGTTCTCAATCCATGAAAGGACCTTCCCTTTTATCCCATGACAACTTAATTTACGTAAGAGCCTTCGGTGAGGGACCTTGTCAAAGGCTTTCTGGAAATCTAAGTACACTATGTCCACTGGATCCCCGTTGTCCACATGTTTGTTGACCCCTTCAAAGAACTCTAACAGATTAGTAAAACACGATTTCCCTTAACAGAAATCATGTTGACTTTTGCCCAACAATTTATGTTCTTCTATGTGTCTGACAATTTTATTCTTTACTATGGTTTCAACTAATTTGCCTGGTACTGACATTAGACTTACTGGTCTGTAATTACCAGGATCACCTCTAGACCCCTTTTTAAACATGGGCGTTACATAGCTATCTTCCAGTCATTGGATACAGAAGCTGATTTAAAGGGCAGGTTACAAACCATATTTAATAGTTCTGCAACTTCACATTTAAGTTCTTTCAGAATTCTTGAGTGAATGCCATCTGGTCCCGGTGACTTGTTAATGTTGAGTTTATCAATTAATTCCAAAACCTCCTCTAGGGACACTTCAATCTATGACAGTTCCTCAGATTTGTCACCTACAAAAGCCTGCTCAGGTTTGGGAATCTCCCTAACATCCTCAGCCGTGAAGACTGAAGCAAAGAATCCATTTAGTTTCTCCGCAATGACTTTATCATCTTTAAGCGCTCCTTTTGTATCTCGATCATCCAGGGGCCTCACTGGTTGTTTAGCAGGCTTCCTGCTTCTGATGTACTTAAAGAACATTTTGTTATTATCTTTTGAGTTTTTGGCTAGCTGTTCCTCAAACTCCTCTTTGACTTTTCTTTTTCTAGTGGGTTGCAATAAGTGAAACATCACACTGTAGAGCACTGTAACAATTGGGTTACCCAATGGGAAGCTACCACAGCTCAAAAGGTATAGCCCTATACATTAAACAGAAAAGGCCCACAAATGGTTGCAGAATGTAGCCGGGGTTCCACCATCCACTGGAGAGAATTAATTGAGCACAAGAGACACTAACTCAATATATGCACAGCTGGTTGCTGTGCAAGAAGCAAATAAATTAATTTCTAGGCATCCTCAGGGCTTCTGGGAGCTTTCAAAAGACAAACTAAAAGCAGGTTGGAGTAACCAGGCACTATATCTAACTAAGTGGCAGAGGGGGACTGACGCTGAAAGTTTTAAAAAGCCATGCTAAAATAAAAGAAACAGTTCTCAATCTAGCATTGAAGGACAATACATTTATATTTCAGTGCAGAGTAAGTAAGAATTCAACAGCAGTGAACCCCTGGTACATAAGACACTCATCTTGTGGTAAAATGGACATTATTTTGAACTCTATTCACTTCTTATGGGGAGTGATTCATCCAGTTGTCAGGCATCCACTGTGCTCTGTTAGCCAAGCAACATGATGATGTCAAGCTAGCTTAGATGGAAACAGAGAGAAAAGAATGCCAGCATGCCTTAACCAGGCTGCTTCACAGAGATATTCAACAGCAATGGTGATTACGCTGACCAGCACAGGAGTCCATACACAAGGGCTTCCAGCCTGATGAGAAATTACATACCTCTGATGGAACCCCACCCTGAAAGAACTGAACAGGATCAGTGAGGTCAGTAACACATTGATGGCTAGCAGACAAAGCAACTGTTAGATCTAATACTTTCTCTGTTGCCATCTGCCTAGCATGCACCACAGATGCCAAACCAAGTCCTGATTCACTATTGCCTTCTGGCTTGAGTTGTTTCCGAGATTGTGCTTTGTTTTGTTTTCACTGTGGAGTTTTTGCACTTGCAGCAACTAACCCTTCTCCAGCACACATTCAAACCCCCCCCCCCCCAAAAACCCCACTAGTTTAGCTTTTGACTGTAAAAATGAAAATTCATACCAGATTCAAAATTAAAATCCTAGGGCTTGGTGGGAATTGGCATTCATAACTGTGCAGGCAAGCATACAAGATGAAGTCACATGTAATCAGAGGATGTATCTGGTTTTAATGACATTTAATTAATTAATTTTAAATCCCAGGAGTAAGCATACCCTTTCCAGTGAAATAACATTTATTAGATTGATTAACAATGAGATGAAGTTTGTCAGTAGCTTTTAAGATAGCAGAGACACAATTACTATACATAGAGAGGCGGAAGGTAAACATCTTATAGGCTTAGTGGCTATGTTCATAGCTTGGTTGAAATTTGGCCAGTTCATTAGTACAGGACAGATTCTGACATTTTTGTAAAGCCAAAATGCTAACAAAAAAATTAATCTGATACAAATACAGTATGCAGATAAAGTTCAAGATGTGGTACGTTCAGCGCCACAATGCAGAGAGCGTAGAAGGCTCATTTAGGGCCCTGATTCAGCAAAGCACTTAAGCATGTATTTAATCCCATTGCCATCAGCCATGTGGTTTGTTGACCATGACAATAATGCAGAGCATGAAAAAAATTGCACTGGCAGATGATTATTAATAGTGCTAATCATAAAGTATCACAAAACAAAATCAATACAAATGAGTGAATAGCACAGGTATTTTGATTTATCATGCATCTGACGAAGTGGGTATTCACCCACGAAAGCTCATGCTTCAAAACGTCTGTTAGTCTATACGGTGCCACAGGATTCTTTACTGCTTTTACAGATCCAGACTAACAGGACTACCCCTCTGATACTTGATTTATAATGTCATCCATTTAGCTTTAAATCTTTCAAAATCACTGCAACCTGCCTGATAAGACTTAAGTATAAAAAAAACCCATGTATCACCTAAAAAATTACTTCATATGGGTATTAGGGATGTTTTTTCCCCAAAGGTTCAAGGTAGATTAAACCCCCAAATACCTAGTATCTTACTTTTTCAGACTATTACTTTCAGCTCATAAAGTCTATATTCAAATAACTTGACAATCCCAACTAATTGTTCCATTAAGGGTGAACTGTTCAGATAATCAAATGAATATTAGATTATTTGGCTATCTGTATAATGTTTATCTCTGCCCCCTATTTGAAATGTAAAATCAGGTTAAAATGAAGGGTTTATCTTTTAAAGGTTTTAGGGCTTTTTTATTGAGCTATTTTGTTCTAAGCTGAACAAACATGTAGATCATCATGTCAACCTATTGTGTAACCAAAGCTTGAGTATGTTATCCTATTAAGGCAGCCCTGTTCATTCCAGTCCTGGAATTTTATATACAAGCACTGGGCATTTTAGTATTTACACAAGTTTTGAGCCATCATTAGCCTTGATCATCATCAGACCCAGTCCTGCTACCCTTACAGTACAAGGCAGGCTATTTCTCAGCTTCAGAAGAAAAGACTATGTGGCAATTTTACTATTGTTATTTCAGAGGCATCCTGACCGCTAATGTTCATATAACACATTCCTATAATTACCATATTATCCATTTCTAGGTTGGTGATATTTGTCCTTAAGGATGCAAAAATTACAGAACTAAAATGAAAATGAAATTATTTAAATCCCAAATCTGCTGTTAACTGTTCTCTTAAAGGCCTCGATTCAGGAAAACTCTTAAACACATACTTAAGCAACCTTCCTGAATAAGGATGCTTGCATAAAGTGGGGGTCAGTAGGTTTGTCTCAATGGGGTTTTGATCATCCCAGCTTCCCAGGCACTAAATGTTCATCTAGACAAGCAGCTTACTGAGGGTTGTTCAGCTGGTGCACCATGGGATAGCTCAGTGCTTTGAGCATTGGCCTGCTAAACTCAGGGCTGTGAGTTCAATCCTTGAGGGTCATTTAGGGATTTAGTTGGGGATTGGTCCTGCTCTGAGCAGGGGGTTGGACTAAATGATCTTCTGAGATCCCTTCCAACCCTGATACTCTATGAATCTTTCACTGTGAATTAAACACAAAGTGCAATTCACCATGTGCAAAAGTAAACTGGTTTGTGGGTGTAAAACTCCCCATCCCAGGGCAGGTTGGCAGGAATGGGGGAGAGTCTTGGCTGGTGTTGGGATGCTCCTGGGAGAAGAGTATTTAAACCCCAAGGATTCAAACAGCATGTGTGTCACCACTCTACATCATGAGATGGGCTTAAAAATGAAACTACGTTAGTTTGAGATCTTTGTCTTACTGTTCTTGGTGACTTTAGCACTCACGGTTTCTAGCTTCTCTGCAGTCAAGAGGTTAGAAACCTAATTATTTAAGAGATCTGGGATTTTCACAATCCCATGGACACAGGAGCTGGAGCTTCAAGATGCACACATTAGCTATCCAGAAGACTTGCACTAAAGCAGTTGGTAATCATGGTATAGACCAGCAACATGTTACTAGCTGTTCTGGGATGGGGGACAGGCGGTGAACAGGGAAGGATTTGTGTGTCTGGCCCTGGTGTGACACGACAACATGTTACTGTCAGGAATTGTCAGACTGGATCAGATCCAAGGTCCATCTAGTCTAATGTCCTGTCTCTAACAGTGGCTGATGCTTCAGAGGAAGATGTCAGACCCTCTCAGCAGGCACATGTGAGATAATCTGCCCTTCACATAGGTCTCAGCCTGGGCTCAAAGCATGTCTCCACTGCAGCTGGGCGGTGTGATTTCCCCCTGTGGATAGACTGGCTCACATTAGGTCCACTCCAGCTAGTGCGCTAAACATAGTAATGTGGACATTGCAATGTGGGCAGTGGCTTGGGCCAGCTACCTGAGCTCAGACGCAGAGGGCTGCTTGAGCTTGACTCAAGTGGGTCTCCTGAGCTGCTATTTTTAGCATGGGAACTCAAGATAAGCTAGCTCGAGTCTGTTTGCGCTGGGAATCACACCTCCCTGGTGCAGTGGAGACATACCCTAAGGCTGGGTCTACATTGCGCAGTTAATCAGGTGATTCGCACTCAGGTCTGGGCATCTAGCCTAGTCTGGATGTGAACAAAGCCATAGCACTATTAGTGTGTCCGCACTGTTTCTAGATGCACCTGCGTATGTTTGGAGGCATATCCCAGGGATCTTTGTGCTGAACCCTAGCATTGTATCAATTGCAGAACGTGTCTGTCCTTTGTGGGGAACTGTGGGAAGGCAATGGAGGACTATCAGCACTCAGGTCATTTGGCCTATATCCTCACTGCAAAGTCACTAGGTTTCAGCCAACACTCAGACTCTGATTTAACCTACACCGCTTGGATCAACTAGCCTAGGTTTAAAGCATCTCCAGAGGTTTTTGTGCGTGGACGGGAGCGAGGTTAAGCCTAAAACTCGGGTAAAAGCCCAGGTTAACTCTGTAGTGCAGACATACCCTTAATTAGATATTGGTTTAAGCCACAGAGCTTATTACTATTAGCTGTGTTCTAGTGGCACAAAAGAGTCCTAAATATTTAACATTAGATCAGCTCTGTTTTGTTTTGGTTTTTTTTTAAAGTGCCTTCTTTAAAAAAAAATCCCCACAACTTTCCCTGCTGTTTCTGGACATTACCGCTCCAAATGTTTCCTAAGCATCGCACATTATGCTACAAGCAAAGTGATGCAAATTAGACCTGATTAAAGCAAGGGCTTTGAGACTATAATTGTTCAAGAAGAACAATTTCCTTTCCAAAGGTAAACAACAGCCTTGCAGACAAAGATAAGGCCAAGGGCACGTAAGACTATGTTTCTGCTCATACTTCCCTATATCAAAGATTTTAGGAAAATTCAAAATGTTTGCTTAAAGTGTAAAAAAGAAAGTGAACAGGAAAAAATGTAGGAGACTAAAAGAAATCACTCAGCACTGCTGACAGCTTTTAGGGCAGATGTTTTCTTCAATGCAGGACGCCTTTTTGAAACTGGAGATAACTAGCCATGAAATAGAGCAGCTATTCAAAGGAGAAACGGCAATGAGTGGATGAATCACTCCCCATAATAAGTGTTGAGGCTATGCACATTGCTCTTTGAATGTAAACCTGCCAGTCTTGAAAGATTTTCTTGAACTACATTTCTTTGACCACTTGGTAGCTAAAGCCTTTGTAACAGAAAATATTTGAGAAAGAAAAATGAATATATTTAATACATATAAATAGCAACAGCTAGAGCAATGATGTAGCACTTACATCCATACAACTGGAACATAGGTTTGAACTCGTTCCAACTCAAACTCAACCCAATCCCAGAATCCCCTTTGAAGTAAGTGTCAGTCTTAGTTTTTTCCCATCTTTGCCTTTTCCACTTTAAAAGTAGGAAAGGGATCCTTAAACTTTTCCACTGTGGACCATTTCTTAATAGAAAGATTAACTTGTGGAACTGAAAGGACTCTCCAGGCATGAACCTGAGAAGGGAATGATCAGGGCACAGAGCTGAAGTGAAACTGAACTATTAACATGATACACTTTTAATTAATGCTGTTAATTTTATTACAGCAGGACCTAGAAACGCCACCTGAGACTGAAAAGCCACTGGACTGGCATTGTATCAACACACAGTGAAAGATTCTCCCTCCCCTGAAGAGTTTACAAACAAGGCAAAGAGAGAGAAGAGAAACAGAGTCACAGAGTGGCTAAGTATTTGCCTGAGGTCACACTGCAGGTTATGGGCAGAGCTGGGATTAAAAGCCAGATCTCTTGATTCTTGGTTCAGGGTTCTACCCACTAGACCATGCTGTCTCTCTGAAACTCGAAGAAATAATCGAACTCTGACCCCTCTAAACGTGGGGTAAGTTCAGCATGAGATCAAAACCACAATGCGCAAGGAGAGAGCAGATCAAATAGATTAGATTGTTTATGCCAAGAGGGTGCATGGTTTTGCCTTATATGCTACTTTGAGCATCAGTGTTTCTCTGTTTAAATGCCTGCCCTTCTCACCTGCAACTGTCTCTGCTTTGCTTGCCACCTCGAGGCATTTCCAGTTCATCAGAGACTGATCCTGTCCACTGTGACTGCACTATCTGAGATATTGCACCCCAGAGTCTCTGCACAGTTCATGTCGGCTCCGTGCTCTGGCAGGCAAGTGTCTAAGGAATGTATCACATGCCCATAGAGTCCAATCTGATTTTCAGTGAAGTCAGTGTTGGACTTTCTATGGGGAGGGTTGGACTGAAATCAGTCTCATGTTAGTTCATTTCTCAACCTGTGGTGGGGTTTATGAATTCAAATAATTTCATGTCAGTCAAACCCTTCTGCCTTTTCTCCTCAGGTATCCTTGCTATTTTCCCCATACAGAGTCCATCTACCTTTCTTCAAAGACTCAGACTCTAAGTCATTGTTTTCTAAGTTTGTTAATATTTTCCTGCCCATCTCATAGAAGAACCTGCCAAGAGAAATATCTCAGCTGGAAAACAAAGAAGCAGAACTTGGCATGCATTCATCCCAGTTTGGGTGGATAAATAAACAGTAGATCAAATATTGGTGGCGGGGCGGGGGAAACTGTTTATTCCTAGCGGGTTCATTTCTTACGCACACATCTCTCCCACAGCATGGGGACAAGCACGTCCTATGAAGTGTGCACCACTGCACCTGGGAAAGGGCTATTGCTGTCAACTGGACAACACATTCTCTCTTACAAAGTGCGTCAGCCTCTTGGGGAAATGCTATTAGTTTGTGTAGTATGGTTAAAATAGATTTAAGAAATTAAGCCAGCCAAAACACACCCTTTCAGAGTGGCATGGTGTGAGCACAAACATTACTGTATCCTATGAGATAAGTGGGCCATCTATTCTTGTATCCTATCTCCAAAAGTGGCCATTATGCCAGACATTGAACAAACACGTAACAGATAGATAGCCCCTGCCCCACTCAGTTTACAATCCAAGTACAAGACTAGTACAACCCAAGGATAAGACAACAGGTGGATGTTGGTTTCAGACAGCCAGACAGGGAGCACAAAGAAACAACGTTTGAGATAAGGAAGCAATAGCTGAGATGCTTTTACTATGCTGATGACATGTACCTCATTGGATACAGACAGTGCTATTGAATGTCATACCCAAAGGACAGGTGAGAACAAGACACAGAGGGGAGGAACAGCTCAGTGGTTTGAGCACTGGCCTGCTGAACCCACGTTGTGAGCTCAATCCTTGAGGGGGCCATTTGGGAATTTGTCCTGCTTTGAGCAGGGAGTTGGACTAGATGATCTCCTGAGATCCCTTCCAACCCTAATGATCTATGATTTTATGGACAAGAATAGAGGCTTGAGGTATCTGGCTGAAGCTCCATGCAGATGAGTCTGAGGTGATGCTTGTTGGCTGACAGTAGTAAATGGAAGATACACGGAGGAGGACGTCTTTCCTTTCTGTTGAGCGTGTGCTCCTGCCATTTGTTGCTAGCATTCACTATCTAGGGATGGTTTGGAATTCCCAGCTGCTGATTGATTGATCTTATGGCAGCAATTTCTATGAAAGCCTCCCCCTCACTGTTTCTAGGAAAGCCCCCCTCCCTCCCCTCCACCTGCCCTGCAGTGTGTAGCCATTCCTTTCAAAGCAGACTTTGCTACTATAATCTATGTCTTTGTCTCCTTAAACTAGATTGTATTGTACTCTGCATGGGCCTACAACTTAAATCTACCTGGAAACTGCAGCTGATACAGAAAGTGACAACTCAGGGGAGAAAAATAAATCCATCCATCCATTCTCTGAAGGGCCCTATAAGTTGACATTTCATGTAAGTCCCAGAAGAGGCCTCAGATCTTCTTGCCTAGGCAGAGGTAGGATAGCAGCTTTTATCTTATTTTATACTGATGTGTAAAAGAGGTCCAATCCCAAATTCTAAGTACACCTTTAACATGGACTTTAAAAATCATACAAAATTTATCCATACCGAACATCAACTTTTCCTCACTGCCTGGCTCAAATGAAAGTTAAACTGGTACATTTTAAAAAGCAAAAGATACACTACCAAACTCAAAAATCACTGCCCCATCTCCATTCCATAAAGGTCTGAGACACACCTCCCATTCCAGAACCAGTTCTGGTTCCATTCCAGGCAGTGTTCTCCTCCATGTCTCTGAAACTTATTTCCTTAAGCTGCTCCTCACTAGCTGAGGCATTTTCCTGCCAAGGCACTTCTGACCATGGCATGATCGAGATGTACTCAACCCTCCCCCTCCTGAATGAGAGAAACTGCCAACTCTTTTATCCTCCAGAATCAATGATTGTTCTGTGACAGAGGAGACTTCACACAACATCAAAAGGGAAGCATTTAACTTTACCGTGAAGAAGCATGCTATTTGCCATGGAACTAACTACAGACAAAGATATTGGTTAGAAAATTTAAAACCTAGCGAATGACATCAGTTTAGAAAAGCAACATAGCATGTGCCAAGCCATATATAAAACAGAAACTGCTGACAAACATAAGATCCTAACAACAAATCCAGTTTAATGGATGCTAACAGCTCGATCCTGCAAGGTGCTGAATACTATGGCCTAGATCCAGTAAAACACTTAAGCATGTGTTTAATTGTAAGCATAGGACTAGACCCATTGACTTAAATTGAGTCATGTGCTTAAAGATAATCACATGCTTAAGTGCTTTTCTGAATAGCCCCCAGAGGGCTCAGCTCCTTGTAGGACTTAGCAGCAGATTTTTTTGGTGCCAGATACCATGTTACAATGATGATCACCTTAGAAATACATACATCATGTAATACTTGAGAACATACAAAGAGTGTCTGAGCCATCAGCCAAGACTAGGACCTAGTAGATATCCAGAGCCATTCAGGGTACAAAAACAGAATAGGGAGTAGTTACTCATGAGTCTAAAATCATTAGCTGTGCTTTTGAAAAATTCTGTATCTCCTTATATATGTCAAGAACTATAAATAATTCAGGGGAAAAAAATCTTTTTTTCAGTCAATGCTTTTACATAACTTGACCAAGGAATAATCTACTAAGCTTGACCACCCTTTCACAAAGGAGGAGATTTTGGATGTGATAATACATTGCGGGTCTGAAAATCACCTGGCCCAAACGCTGCCACTTACTATTTATATGCCATTTCCCTGGAAATGTTTAATTTTGCTATGCAGGAGGGAAAATGGCCCCAATTATTGAATGAGGCTACTATTACTTTATTTTGTGTTGCTCATTAGAAATCCACTGAAGGGCATCTCAAATGGAGCAAAGGCTTTGTTCATTTCAAATCTCAAGGGTCTTGCAGGACAACAGAGTGGACATACATCACATTCATCAGGACCAGCCCAGTTATGTCTCTAGCTGCTCCATCTAAGATAGCCTTTGAAGGGAGCTATTTAGCTGCCCAGTCCCACATCATTTTTTAAGGATACTGCAACTGCCATTTAATTCCTGGATTAGAAGCTATTCTACTTCTATTCGGATTCTTACCATGGTAGCTTAGTACCTTTCAGAATTAGAAAAATCAAACAACTATCTAGGTGTAGGCCAACAACAGCTCAATATTTTCAAGGACTTCTTCTCCAGAAAGTTGTATATAAACAGGAGGAAAGACTGAGGAATTTGATTTACTCTGAGAGCTATTTATTGGCCACTCATTTGGGAAGAACGCATGACTAACCTGACCTTGGTCCACTCCATTATGTATAAAGCAGGCTGCATGTGGTAAGTAAAGCTGTTGGATTGATTTTAATAAAAAGGCAGGAAAGAAACCACAAAAAGGATTTTGGTTTAGATAATCAGAATGTAATTACCCAAAATATAATACAGGCAGGGCAATAGAGTTATAATACATGTTGTTTAATGATGTAAGTTGGTCGAGTCCTCCAGATCCAGACTTTGGGCCTGCAGAACATATGGCCGAGGGACTCCAGATTTCATTTGACAAAAGCTTCTAGGCTCTTTTATGGTGAAGCTAACCTTCAAAGCTAAATCATAAGGTTAGATGTTTGTCCAGGTTATTTCCCTTTAAATATAGTTATTCACAGTCTCTGCCGCAGTCGCCCTGCAGTCCCCCAATTTTGCTGGACCAATTTACATGTGGGGGTGAGCCACCAACAAAGCAAAAACTGCTCTGGACTTTCTCCTGGGCAACCACCTGCTGCTAAGCCAGCATGCTGCTTAGGTAATGCAGCCACTAAATGAAAGAGCCAACTTAGCTCCAGGCAAGACAGAAACAGGAGGTGAAGTTTTCTAAAGTTACTTGGGCATACAAGTCCATTTTCACTTAGGTCCCATTGAAAGTCAGTTTTACCCAGGGTCCTCCCACCATATTCTCCTCAAGAGTAATCACCGTGGTGGGGAGAGTGGTACAAAAACAATGCAACACAGGAGGAAAGAGAGACATAATTCATGCCAGCCCAGCCATTGGTAGCATCAGCAAGCCTTCTGGAAAACCTGAGGGGTTGGCCTATCAGTTATGAATAGATCTCCAGGAAAAAAAACATGCACATTTCCCCCTCTCCCCATTTTTGGAGCCTCACAGAAAAAGCGACACAGGAATTGAAAATTAAAGTGTGCCAAATAAAGGCTGTGTGCCACAGGAGAGAGGACAGAGCCATATGTTCTCCCCCCATCACACACAAACGATTTGGCCTAGCGCTGCTCTAAAGCATTCTTTTCAATTTGCTCTCAAGACTCGCCAAGCCAACAGAGCAGGAAGAACAGTCAAGCAGCGTTCACACCATTGTTGGAGAGCAAAGCTGATGTCCCAGTAATCACGCAGCTGAGCCCACATGCCACAGATATCTCCAGCTTATGGATATTTGCACTTACTTAGTGCCAAGTGGTGTCCAGTCAGTATCACTACTGGCGGGGTTGGGGGGCGGATTTGCCATCCAGTACAAGATGTGTGCATGTCCTGCACTGAATGTCTCACTTGAGCAAGAGGAAATGCAGCTTGTTTATAGCACAGTAATGTTGACTTAGCGATCAGCACTGTAGCTTGCATACTAGCAAGGCATGTAAGTATAGGTAGGCATTCTTTCAAATAATGCAGATTCTATTCAGTTCCTTCTTTGTTCAACCTTGGGCTGGAGAATGCTAATGTTATTTTACTATAAAGCCATATATTGCCCTGGCAGCTTCTTCCTTATGTACTCCTGCTACAGCAAGTCAAACTATTAATTACAATATTGGCCCCATTTTAGTTAGAGCCTGTTCTGATTTTCTTTGAATATATTCATTATCCATGAATATTTCCTGACTACTTTGAACTAAACACATTCAGCCTATGGGATACTCACAAACTGTCCACAGCACCTTTTCTCCATTCGCTATTCCTTTTGGTTATCTAAACCACATGATGTTTTTTCCATTCCCAGATTGGATGAAGTTATTTTTAAAACAGGAGAACGAATATCAAGTTGTGAATTACAAACACCAGACTTTAGGGACAAGTCTCCAGACAAATAATGTTTGCTAAAATTAGTGAAACTTTTGGCATCATAAACAAGTGTGATATCTCTGAGTTCTCTTCACTAAGATATACAAGCACCCCACAAATCATAGCTCACTGAACTTGGTACTTTTAAACTCAAAAATACTCCTCAATCACAGTTTGGTTCCCTGCCATAGGTCCCATATTGAAATATATTTTAGATCATTTGGGTTCACTTTCCACCTTCTCTGTCATGTCTTTGCTCTTTACACAACATTACAATGATGAGGAAATATACAGACAGGGTTGGATTCCAACTAACTGTTTACTAATTATATACAAACATGACGGCTATATACATGGCTATTCTGGTGGCCTCTACACTAGAAAAAAAGGAGGCCACACATTTTTAAAAGAGACACTACCCAATACACTACAGCCTCATTCCAGATTGGTTTCTGGGGTTATAGAGCCATGTCAGGGTGTGCCTGACTGCCATAGCAATGGGATGACAAATGGCCCTGCCCACCACAGGATTATAGGAAAGCCAGGAAATTGGAGGTTTTAAAAACAAAATTATTAAAACATCACAAAACGCCACGCACCAGTGACCCAATCATCATCTTCGTCTGTGCTCTCTTCCCTCTTTTCTCCACAGGAGTGAGGTGAGTATATAAGACCCCCAGTCTCCTCTCTTTTCCCCAGCACATTCAGTAGTTTGATGTAGGATAAGACCCTCTTGCAGGCCTTTCCTTGCCCCCACTCTGACTGATAGAGTAGCTAAGTGGCTTACCACTCCAAACCCTTTTCTGAATAGCCACTCTACTAGCTCCATGAGCCAGACACTCCGCCCCCCACCCCCTTTTCTTCTTACATAACAGAGCACACCTATATTGGAACCTGCCCTGGTCTATTGCCTTTAGATGTGGGAACGATTCATCCTCCTAACAGTAGGAAAAAGGGGATCGTACCCCTCTCCAAGAGCTCTAATCCCAAGCCCTAATGAAAGCCATCCTGGGAAAACAAGGCATGTTTGTTTACAAGGACTCTATGAGAGCTCTGCTTGGAACCCAGTCACAACTAGCCCAAGGACAGTGTGATGAGGAAACACAGATTTGGTTTGTGGCAGTATTGGCGTGTTATTGTGATAAATTACAAATAGTGGAGCAGATACATTCCAGAGGAACCCACCTGCGGCTGGTTGGCAGGGAACAATTCAGCTGCTGCTGCTGCTATGGCCACCATGATCTGTCAGTGATTATGTTTGTAGGGTACTTCCATCACTGTTTGAAGGGCATGTCATGCATCATTTGTCACAGCTCTTTGCTGGTTATGCAAATACTGTACTGAGAGTACCATCAACAAATGATTAAGGATGAGTTGCATCCCTCTATTCTAATCTCTATTTTCCTCCTGCATCTCTGTCTTGCACTGCAGGAGACAGCTGGTCCCAGTGACAAACAAAGATGGAGAGTAGGGCTTGAATAAGAAATTTGGTCATAGGCTAAACCTTGCTAAAATAAAACATAAGAAAGTTGGTTCAGCCTTATTAGCTCCACGCTTACACATACAGTACTGTTTATAATTGCTTAGTCTTATTTTAGGAGCATGCTTTTTCATTACTAGCGTACACAAAATTCTCATCAAAGTCAATCCAGAAGCATGCAGGATCAGGTCCCAGTTGGGGATTGGGTCCTGACTCAGCAGTAGTAATCTGTTATGTATGCTGGAGAGTGAATTAAGAGAAGGTATGTGTATGTGAGTGGAGTTCAGTACAAGATTGGGTGGTATGTGTCCAGTTGAAGATGGTTGGTTCATTCTGCCGTGTCTCATCCTACCTGTATGTTCTTTTAAGGATTTGTATGTTTATTGTTTGGTGACATTTTATTTTGTGTTTAATTTGGGATGGAATGGAGTTTGGAGTTATTGCAGCAACTAGCAATATATGGGAACTGAAGATGTGTCTGATCCAAAATGCTGAAGCTGAATGCACCGCAGCTTTGGAAATCCAGTTTTTGTGCCTCAGGCCATTTCCTAGTCTGAAGATATCTGCTCAGCACCTCTGTTTGTTTTGTTCAGCTTTTCCTTAATAAAAATGAATGATCAATTATAAAACATTTTGCCAAAGGTAAGTACCACTCAACTGGATCCAATCTTTGTTAGAGAAAGAAAAAAAAACAAAACTTTTCTTCCAGTTATGTAATACAGAACATGTGCCTATGCTAATGTTTCAAACAGGAGACATTTTTGTTGGTTTCAATGTCTGGAGATGTTTTAAATGACAGACATTAGCATGCCACATGCTGGATGTACTACCGCCCAAGGTAGATAGGACAGAGGACTCAAGTACATTTACGGAACAAATTTGCACAGGTACTAACCTCATTACCTTCTGCACCAACTGCAAGGCATAGTTCTTTGACCTGCCTCCTCTTTAGCACACACATAGTAGGTTGCACGTGTAAAAGTACCAAAACAAAAACACGACACTGCACACATAATTCTCCCCTTGGGGAGAATATGAAAGACAAAGATGGTAGTCATGTCACTTAATGCACTGCTGGAAGGCACTCAGATATTACAGAGATGGGATGGGGTAAGAAACTATATAGAATAGAACAGAATCAATTGCAATGAATACATTCTTTACTGAGACTCTGACACAAACAATAATATATAGTTCTTTTTTTGACCTCCAGTTCCCAAACATATTAAACACAGTCTGTGTTGCCTAGTATCACCACATATGGTCTCCAGAAGACCTATATACATTTAAGCAAAAGTAGAAAGTGACTTCTGATTGCATGACACTTCGGAATTGTTGGATATAAATGCCAAATATGCCAAACATCAATACTTTGATTAACAAAGTGATGAATCACTAGTACAAGGTTAATAGCAGTTTTCTGAGCATTGTGAGCAAATATGGGCCTTGCTTTGAAAACAAATAACCAATATTTGAAAAGACAGGGCTCCAAATTTAACAACATGACAAACGTGGGCAAGCTCAGTTCTTCACTGGAAACCAGGAAAGAATATCTGCCTTAACAGATATAACAGACCCATAACTTGTAGTGGAGAGCAGAATAAATGTTGTTTAATTAACTGGGACTGCAAACTAAACTGATTAAGTAACCAGTTCCAGAGGAACTTTGAATGTATTCAGTACAGCAGTGTTTTAAGAAGGAAGTTAATTTGTTTGCATCTGAATGTTGGCTTTTGCTGAGTTTTACCCCCTGATAGCTTTCCTCCAACAGGACTCTAGTATTAAACAAGAGAGAAGAAAGAAATCCTCCATCAGTTGCAGCAAGTTAATATCAGCACTGACACTATAAGCCTCTCCTTCCAGGCCTTTATTTGACATTTTTAAAATAGTCCAGAGCTGCCAAGTTCAGATCTGGATTCAAAGTCCTCTAAAGATTTGGATTTTGGTTCAATACTCATCACTTATTATCTCTGGTTACTTAGGTTATAATCTCTTTGGGGCATAGCCTCTTTTTCTCTTACATGCCTATTACAATAGAGTCCCAACCCCTGATTTGGGCCTCTAGTCTCCACTGCAATACAAATAAAAGATATCCTGGATAGAAATTTGACCTTTTAATTCCCAGCCTCTTGAAATTAAGTTATCAAGTATATTTGCTGAGAAATAAGATCCAGAGAAGGTGAACTTGTTGGAAACAGATGATAATTACATTGTATGGAAATCAACTGAGGAAGTTTTAACATGAGGGAAAATGGTGCCTAATAGTTAGAAATCTGCATTCATGTGATGTTAAGGTTGAGTTTTTATAACACCAGAGAAACATAGAATTGGGTTTCCCTACCAACCACAGCTACTCCTGCCCTCATATGCATTACAATAAGTTATTTCACTGACCCTATCTACTGTAGGCACTTGACCCAAACTTCTTTGTGTGTGTGTTTGTGTCTGCAGCACTGATTAGAAGGAACTGAAGCAACTAGCTGTTGACTGAGACACATCTGAAAAAATAAAAGATTTGGAAGAAAAGGAAAAGAGGAGAGAAAGACGCAAAGAAGGGGGAAGAGGAATGAATTAGAGTGATAAGTATCAATATGTATTAATCAGTTCACAGGATAGAGGAATAGTGCTTTGTTGTTACATTATTAAGTGCCTCTTATGTAGGTTTGGAAGAATGATATTTTTATTGTAAATGTCAATAAACATCGATTTCACCATTCACACATAAATCAATGAAAAAAATGTTTCCATCGCTAATAATCAAAACGTGCAGACAAAGAAGATGCTTTGCGAGAATTTATTAGAGTTTGATTTAAGGCTGATTACTTTGTATACTTTAACGTGATGTTGACAATTTGTGTTTTATGGTTATAAAGCTCTAATTTGTGAAACTCAGTGTCTAGAGTCATTAAATAATTGTCAGACCCATCCTGCATAATTTCTCACAACTGTGAAATTTGAAGCTGATAAAAATTGAAAAAAGAAAGCCTAAGACTCATAATTTTGCACAAATGAAAATATAAATAGATACAAATGCTTAAAAACAAACATTGATATTATCAGTTGATATTACAAAAATTTAAAATATTTTTATCAGCGCCTATGAAGACATTGACTAGTAGCAGTAGATGCTGCAAGGCCTACCATCTACATGTTCAGAGGCTGAATGAGAACACAGCAATTTTACAGCTGGAAGTTACAGGCCAAGCATTAATTTTGCCTAGACTTGAGACTTTCACAGCAAAATGTAGAGAGTTTTCATGTAACAGTACACTCCCTCTCCTTTAAAAGTTGTACACTGCACTGATCTGGCTCACCTCATATTTTAATCTTCTAGACTTGTTAAATGAAGGTCACATATCTTGATGTGGGTCAGGATGCAACATTCCTTTTGAGTGATTTGCCATTCAGAAATAGTTTTGGCATGAATGTGTCAGAGCCAGGGAATGAGGAGCTGCAGAAAGTCCTCACACAGGAGGCCCACAGTAAGCAAACATATCTGCTTCCCCTCCAAAAAAAAGATCACTATAATTTCAAGTTTAATTAGAGGGGTCTTGTGAAAGCAAAAAGGACAGAGTCTCCAGCCACACTGCTGCAAGCAACTTACCAGTGTAAACTACAAACAAATAGCATCAGCCCAAAACAGAAAAAACATGCCAGTTCTTAGGTTGCCAGCACTCCTAGTCCTGGCTTCCAATCAGACAATCCCTCTCTTCCTGACTCTCTCATGAAAGGGCAGTCCAGCCCATCTTAAGGTGCGGAGCCTAACTCAGCACATCCTGTCAACTCATTAGGAGAGAAACTTGTTCCCAGTAACTTGCAGTAGGTGTGGTCATTGTTGAAGAGTTCAGAATCTGAATTACTGATGGGACAGACATGGTGTGTGCTGCGCTACTCTGAATATGGCAGGTTCTGTAGGAAGGGCATATGAAGACATACAGCCAATTATTCCCAGCTTCTTGCAGTTGGAGACGTAATCCACCTACCTTCCCTATTTGCAGGTGTCTACTTAAGGCTTAGATATCCATATAAATACTTACAGTATGTCTCACTGAGGTGCAGGTTCTTGCCAATAGAAAAGTCACTCAGAGCAGCATTCGCTTACGTTTCCTGCATTAACATTCTGTAATTTCCCATGATAGCACAAGGCACATAATACCTTGCCTGGGCCTGAACCCCACCACCACTTATTTTTCTCCTCCCACTCTGCTTTTTTGGTGGGGTGTGTCCATACAATCCTGTGTGAGACTGTTTTTTGTTGTAAGTTTCCTTGGCTGCATGACCAAGGAGGGCTTTTTTAGCTTCTGTAACAAGTTCTTGATCACACCCCTTACTCCACTTCCACCCCCCTCACAATGGTGAAACCGGCAGGAAGGAAAGTGTCTCTGAAAGGGCCCCCTTATGGCATTTCTTTCTGAACATTTTGTGATTGCTGAGGGTTTGCTCTTCCTCACAAATATTCAAAAACAATCCCATCAGTTCTAAGCAGTTCCAAGGCAAGGAGTTTAGCTAATGACAGTTCAGGAAAATAAGACAGAGTGGTACCCTGGAGAGACAGTATAGTCTGGTGGATAGGGTGCTGGCTTGGGACTCAGAGGACCAGGGTCCTAGTGCCGGCTCTGCCACGAAGCTGCTGCATGAGTGTAAGCAAGTCACTGCACCTGTTTCCCCTCCTACTTTTGTCTGACCTATCCGCTTGAATTGTAAAGTCTTCAAGGCTGGCCCTCCATGTGTGTATGGTGCCTGGCCCAATGGAACCCTGCTTAACGTAGGAGCTCCTGTAATACAAACAATGAGATTGCCTCCCAGATGATCCTGAAATCCTTAGCAATGGTACATGGCATCACCTCAGTCTATTTCCTTATTGACACAGTCTATTTCCTCATGGAACATTCTCAACAGCTGTTCATTTTTGACTCCTGCCTTGAATCACAATATACCTAAGCATTGCCAAACGAGTGGGATCAATGGATACTCCAAGGGGCCAATCTTGCAACTTGCAAACCTTCATGGAGCTAAAATATTTCTAATGTTGGGTATGCTTCAGCCTGCCCTGCTTTGTCATATACATTCATAAATTATCCAAACAGTGTATGGTTTCTGTTATTCAGTGCCCTGGCTTCACTTCAGAGTTTAATCCTTCAAAAGGAATTTGTTGCCTTGACTAACCCTCTGCCACTATCATTATCCCATAAATAAATAATCAAAACTGAATCAGTTTATGTTTTGATGATACAGTGTCATCAGTCTCCCTGTTCTATTAAGTAATTTGCTGTTTAAAACCTATAGGCTATTACAGTTACTACATTCTAAATGACACAGCAATCAAAAATTCTCTCCCCTAGTTGAGAAACAAGAGAGTGATTTTTCATGGCTTACTGGCAGTGTTTACATGTTTATATTTTACCAGGATGCAATCATTACACCCTGAATAGAATTACCTATGAAAAGTGAACAGTCGGGGGGCGGGGGTTGTTTCTCTACTGGCTGAGTCTTAACTGATTCATTTGAAATGAACAAAGACAGTCAATTTTTTCTTAAATCCAAATTGTGTTTAAAACCTACTGGGTTTTTTTTTGTTTTTGTTTTCACTCCCATTTCCTTGAGATCACATGCTGTGTGTTTGCTCATGGCAGAGAGGGGTCAGACAGAGTTTGGTGCTAGTTTTAGAAAATTGTGTGTTTTATTTTTCTCAGGAGTCAATAAACCAATTATTCCATTTGAAGGCTGAGAGGTCAGTTCTGTCTAAAAATGGGTTCCTTAAGAGTACTTCTAGGAAATGGGCACTGAATGGGTGAAATTACAGTACAAGTATTTCCACGGTTTGGATCTACTTTACATTAGGAATGGCCCTAAAAGATGTCACCAATTAGGGTTGGACCACGGAGGCCATTTTTGGGTTCTGGATTTGCAAAGTCAACCTTGTCATCTTTTGGTTTTGTAAAAATAAGACTAAAAGTGGTATGGGTTGGGTTCCATTTTAGTAGTGCCACCATAATGGAAAGGGAGGCCAAATGGGTGAGGGAGTGGGTTCTTCTTTCATACTACTAGGTCATATAAGTCTCCACAGAAGTCCTGTGAGCTGGAGAACAGCAACACAGGTTGGGTTCTGCATAGGCCATTGGCATCAGAGAACAGCTAGAGCACAGTGCACTATGGCCACACTCCTTCCCTCTGACTTTGAGATATCCCTATTGTAAGAGATAAGGAGAAGTGATGCAGAATCATTGCCATGAGCCAGGCAAAAACTGCCCCTGTGTTAGGGGTATTGAGCATGCTCTATCAACGGCATAAAGGGATCAGAAAATCTCCTGAAAGTGACTCATTCTGAATGATCATTTGGTACTTTGCACACAATGGGAGATGGCCAACAGTACTGAGCATGCACAGAACTAGAGCTCTGAATGGGAAGAGTTCTAGTCTCAGCTCTTATACTGATGTGTGTCAATTGGTCAGTGTGATTCACAGTTCTTTTCAACTGGACAAGCCCTCATAACCCTATCTTTAGTCACACCCCTGGTGCATTTTGAAGTCTTTAATTCCATGATCATATACTATTTGTTTTATAGGGTCACTGTCACATTCAGTGGATAGGTCAGACTGTGAATGAGGCAGAAGGTTCCAACAAGAAAAAGGATGTTCCCTTATATTCTATTCCTGGCTCTGCCACAGAGTTCTAATGTGATGCTGGGCAAGACTATAACACCACCCAATGCGGCTGAACTAAGGGTGAATGGACAGCCTTACATCTGATATTTTCTAACGTTTGAATGCTTAACTTTGCAACCTTAACATTCTTTTAACACACTTCTAAATTATTTAACTCTATGGTTTAAATAATTAACTGTTTTAGTATTATTATGGCTGCTTGTGCCTACAGTACCTCAAAGCAGGTGGTTTCAAGTTCCATAGAAAATCAGTGAGCCTCTTAGATGACTGCAGACCAGAATATTTTATAAGAGGGATGGACACAGGAACAGACACACAGGTAGCAGGTTCCCCTTTGCGACCATCAAGCAGGGCCCTTAGTCAGTAGCATCAGTTCTTCTGCATATTATTATCTTCACACTACAACTTCCCTTGTCATCCCTCAAACTGAACTGAACTGTAACCAGCAGGTGGAGCTTTAGGGCAACCCAAAAAGAGTTTTTCAAATCATTGCATCAACCTGAAAGTGTTACATTTACTGTGTATCCGCTTCTAGGCATTGAAGACAATGCTTCTGCCAGAAAAAGCAGGCCAATTCAGAAAACTGCAGCTCAAGTACTGCAATTATTACATCTCCAGACACTTAATTGATACACACGATCTAGATAAATGCCACACTTCCTGGCAGCCCATTTCATCTTCCCCATTAGATACATAGCTAGAGCACTGTTTGTCAGGAGAATTTGGAACAAAGGGACACTGTGCCTCTAAGGATTTGTTATGTTGTTCCCCTTCTTCTCCCACTCCCCTAGACTTTTATTCAGTCTGAAGTGAAGCACATATAACCCTCAACTTGATAGATCTACACCCATCGCTGTCTCTATAGCAGTAACACCAACATCGTCTTGATGCATTTTTGGTTCCTTGTGGAATAAGGAAACAGCCCACAAAAATATTTGAGCTGCCTTTGGAAAAGTGAATCAAGAATTACTGTTTAAAGTGAGAACTAATGGCCAAACACCACCCTCATCTACACCTGTATAATTCAAGGGGGGTCAAATATGTCTGCATGCATTATCTGAAGTTGGTATTTCTCAGTCAAGTTTTGGTCCTGTTTTATTTTTAAAAGAACAGAAATCATTAAAAAATATTTTTTGCCTTGATCCAATTCTTTAGGTTCCCACTCTGATGCTGTTCTATGTATCAGTATTCATTACCTGTTCTATTTGTGTGTGTCTGAAGGATGGATTTTAATATAGTCGAGTACTATTTGCCAGCAATTGTTTTAGACATTCATATTTGGGTTCACTTGCTTTAATAATAACAATAATTAACAAAGTGGTATGTAGGAAATGGACTGTCAGAGTGGACAAGACGTTCCAGTGTGACTAATGATTCTAAGTGCCCAAGTTGACACATCTTCAAGGGGACTGACTTTCACAACGTGCAGAACCACCTACTCTCTGAAAATCTGGCCCCTTTGGAGGAGTATCAAGTTGGGCACCCACAAAATAAGGTACCCAGCACCTCTTCTTGCTTTTGGCTGTGAAAGTGTACAGCACTCAATGCATTTAGGATTTAAAAGTAAACTTGTTTTACCCAGACTTTCCATTTTCTTTTTTCAATTGAGCTCCTTGTTTCCAACCTTTCAGCTTATCAGCATTACTTTATTCAATATAAAGTAGTGAGTTTACCTTGGATCAATTATACCTTTTCCTGTGTAATTTCCACAGCTTAATATATCTGTTACTGCTCAGCCGCAGGGACAACTTGTCCAGCTGGATCCTAAATTATTTCAACCCTTAATTCAATTGTATTTTTGCCACAGACCAGCCAATGAGCATAATTCTTTTATGTCTAAGAAGCCTCTTTAGAAATAATCCAATAGCCCATATTAAAATATAGGTCACTACGAGAGCTGCCAAGTGGCTTACTTGTCATAACTTTGAAGATAGGCTCTGAGTCTCCTTGGGTGCTGCTGATGCTTCCAGTGCTTGCAGGCTTAATTTTAAAACAATCAGCTCAACAAAAACAATTTACTTACAACTGTCCAAACTACTTAATGTTAGCTCAGAAGCTAATTCACTAATTTGCTACTTGGTGCTGTGGTTGGGTAAATGCTGCACTCAGGGCAACTGGAGCTTTCCTAGTATCAGTAATTTTATAAATCTAAGCACCTATATACACCAATTGCTGTAGGATCTGAGAGAATTTGGGCCCAAGGAACTGAGTCAATATACCATGAGATAAACATGTATATATATATACAAATGCTGAGAAGTGAAATATTTTCTGGTAGGCGGCTCTACTCCAGCTCCTCTGCTAATACTGCAAATTATATATATTAGCATCCATTACAATAAATAAAAAAGATTACCTGCATTTTCATCTTGGTTTAAAAAGGAGTCTGCTCAGTGGGTTAATGTCTTGGGAAAACCTTCAAATATTAATTGGCTTTTCTTCCTCTTTCTTCCAGAAACAGAGCTTAATCCAAAGGTCAATCCAAAGGTCAATGGGCTGTGGATCTTTTTTCATATACTGGCCTATAGACACCTTCCCCCCACTGAACTGGTCTGAACGTGCTATACACAAACTGAAAGATCATCTGTAGATGTCCAAAGTGAAACTAATTTTTACAACTGTTTGTACAGCGCCTGTGCATGTACAGCATCTAGCACACAAGTCCCTGACCTGGATGGCTATTAAGTGGTACCACAATAGAAATACTAGGTAATAGCATGAACTACAGATCTCATGCATTCTTTACAGGGGAGGCAGCTTGTTTATTTAATATAAATCACTTATTCCTGGGTTTCCTTAGCAAAGCCAAAAATAACAACAAGTAGGATTTAGACAAGTGGAGTTTCTGTTTATTCCCTCTCTTCACATATGGGTATGTAATTCCCACTGACCATAAAGGGAACTTTGTATTTGCATCAGAGGACATAATTTGACCCCAAATATTAATGTTAGTACAAATAGCAATCTCTTGCAGTGAATAATTCAGATGTTTTCATTGTTTGCTTTGGATTTAGTGAAATTAATGAGTCAGGTGCTGTTTTTCCAGTTGCGAAGAGAGTACTTTGGTGGTCCATTTTTGTCTTTGGATGTTGAACACAAGTCTTGTTAAAGTCAATTGGCGTTGTCTCTCTACAGGGAAAGCTGACCGCGAGTGTGTTTAATATTCAGTCTTGTACACAATACACTTAGGGCCTCATTGTCTCACTCTTTACACAAAGTCAAATGAACCACATTTTACGCTTGCTCCACCTTATCATAAGCGTCAAAGAAAGACTTGCCTTAGTTGTTGCTTAAAGTCTCTTCAACTGAAGCTGTAACAGCCCCTAAATTCCTAACATGTTAGATTCACATTTACCAGCCAATGCCCCCTAAAGGCAACCTAATGATGAAAAGCTTCATCTAAATCTCAAGCTCATCCGAATTTCAAAGTATCTTCATATTTATTAGACTGTAAGATCTGCGGGGTGCTCTCTCACGATGTGTTTAGGGCCCCATTTTGCTTGGCACTGTACAATCTTGGTTAGGGCCTATGGACACTAGTGTAAATGACTACTACTAATGAAGTATCTTGTGACTACCTTGATTTGGAGACACGCACGTAACTCCTTGAGACCCATATTTGGCCACAATTCTTACACACCATAACAAGTTAAAACACTCTTTGAGAGTTCCTCCAACAGGCACATCACAAGATAGCCGTGCCACTAAAATAAAAGGGGACAGGGAAGAAAAAGAAGGGGAATCCAGCCACTCTATAACTCCTGGCTTACGTATGCCCAGAACAATTCTGAGCACCTTCTGGCCCTCGGCCTTACCAACTACCTCAATGCAAGGAAGGGTATGTTTACACAACAAAGAAAAACCTGTGGCCAGCTGACTCAGGCTCACGGGGCTCGGGCTGTGGGACTGTTCCATTGCTGTGTAGCCATTCAGGCTCGTACAGGAGCTTGACCTTTGGGAACCTCCAACCTCACAGGGTCCTAGAGCCTGGGCTCCAGCTCGAGCCCAGAAGTCTACACAGCAATGAAACAGCCCCATAGCCAGAACCCCGCAAGCCCAAGTCAACTGGCATGGGCCCACCATGGGTGTCTAATTGCTGTGCAGACATCCTGAAATGAGAACTAAGACTAAACATTTTCAACCAGATTTCATAGACCAAATGAGGGTAGGCTTTGGTTATCCTTTGAGAAGAGAAAATCAGAGAACACTCAATTGCTGTAGGAATTGATGATAAAGTAGGCATTACTTTTCATAGTGAGTCAGAAGTGACACTACACCCCAATGACAGGAACACTGTAATGCTAGGGATGTCAGCTTTCTAGTGAAGCATGTAATGGACAACTTTATTATTTGTAACAAGTACCACCTTTTAATGAACAGCAGGAACGTTAGTTCCAGTGTCTTGGCCAGTTCAGGAGTAGGGTGACCAGACAGCAAGTGTGAAAAATCGGGATGGGGGTGGGGAGGTAATAGGAGGTGATAAGAAAAAGACCCAAAAATCGTGACTGTCCCTATACAATTGGGACATCTGGTCACCCTAGTTCAGGAGAGGGTTTGCTTGGTAGCCCATTTACAAAACTGTAAGTAAAGTAATCTTTTCATGGTCTGAAGTGTTGTATGGTTTCTAAACTGTTGTCATGGTATCCTTCCTTTAGAGAGTAGTGCAAGATGTCTTTTTTTGCCTAGTGAGTCAATGTTTATAGGGCCAACTCTAGCCCCCCCCCCATCACCGTTCTATAAAACAATTATTCTTCCTCGTCATCTCCTTACTGAGAAATACTGCAACAGCCCTCGAAGACAGACTGATGGTCAACCCATACAAGTAAACCTAGATCTAGCAGAAGACAAGGCTTCATCCTGGTCTGTATTACTTGTCTCCCTTGTTTCCCAGTTCCATGAGCTCTCCACAGCAGAAAGCCATTGAGATTGTGCTCAAGCTCACAAGCAATGGATTTTTGTCTGACTAGTGAGGAAGAGCAGGGGTTTGACCATATAAGGGCTCCCCATGTCTGTACCCGTAAACAGATGGGAAGGAGGAAGCAGTTGGCGCCGAGTCAGGAGATCACTGTACTGCCCTTCTTGGTGACCAGAAGAGAATGGGCAATATTTATCATTCAAGCAGCCCTGGAGAGGCCCTCTTTCATTGAGATCAGACAACACCCACCCATGAATTGGGTAAAAGGGCTGGACTCCCTCTTGACCCACTATGCGCATTATGCTAGTTGCCTTTTCCTTTAGAGGGGGGGAAAGGAAGGAATTGTTCCCTCCACACCACACTGGCAGAGGTGGGGTGGGTTTGGGTTTTTTTTTGTTTTTTATTTTTCCCTTTCCATAGCAGTTCCAGGACCTGATAGGATGAAGTAGGCAGTGTGACGGGTTGGATCACAGAAACCCCCTTGGGAGCTGCCAACCAATGTGCCAAGACTACTTCTATCCCTGCTTTCCCTGCCAGCTCAGGACTCCAGCACCCTGTCTTGCCGAGCCAGACACTCTTGTCTACTTCAACAAAGACCCAGAGTCTAAATGATTTGCCCCAAAGCTGCAGATTTACCTGAAAACAGCTCACAGAAGTGTGCTTGTCTTTAACACTCAGATGCTCAACTCCCAATGGGGTCTAAACCCAAATAAATCCATTTTACCCTGTATAAAGCTTATGCAGGGTAAACTCATAAATTGTTTGCCCTCTATAACACTGATAGAGAGATATGCACAGTTGTTTGCTCCCCCAGGTATTAATACGTATTCTGAGTTAATTAATAAGTAAAAAGTGATTTTATTAAATAAAGTAGGATCTAAGTGGTTTCAAGTAGTAACAGACAGAACAAAGTAAGTTACCAAGTAAAATAAAATAAAATGCGCAAATCTATGTCTAATCAAACTGAATACAGATAAGATCCTCACCAGTTCCAGAATGTTCCCTTTTACAGACTAATCTCATTTTAGCCTGGGTCCAGCAATCACTCACACCCCCTGTAGTTACTGTCCTTTGTTTCAGTTTCCTTTAAGTATCCTGGGGGGGTGGAGAGGCTCCTTCTTTAGCCAGCTGAAGACCAAATGGAGGGGTCTCCCAGGGTTTAAATAGACTCTCTCTTGTGGGTGGAGAACCTTTCCGCATCCTGTATAGAATCCAGTCACAAAATAGAGATTTGGAATCACATGCCCATGCATGACTCAGGACTTGCAGGCAGCAGTCATTACCCACATGCTACCTTGAATGTCCTCAGGTAGACTTCTTATGTGGATTGAAGTTTTCCAAGCTCTTTTGTCTGTTAAATGCCTCTTGATTGAGTACATTCCTTCCCCAAGAAGTGACCAAATGTTCTAACAAAGGCTACTTAGAAATCAAGCAATTATATAGCCAATGTTCATAACTTTGAACACACAAATAGTGCCTGCATACAACTAGGATGAACATAACCTTTACATAGATATGTTACATGGCATATGTAGCAAAACTCTATTCCAGTTATATCATACATACATTTATAAGCACCCTCCCCCTATAAAGCCTTACGGGGTACACTGTCACAGGCAGGTTAGATTATAATGTCACAAGTTAAGATGCAAAACTTGTGGTGAATGTCCAGTGCAGGAACTTGGTATGGAAGAGATATGGTTATCGAAAACAATGAATTGGAAACGGAAGTAACAAGGAAGCATCCCTTAAGGGATCTGAGTAAGAGAGGTTCTAAAATTCCTATGTCTCATGAAACAGGGAGCCAATCCTCCTCCTGCTTTTTTTAGCACTTTAAACCTCTTCAAAGAGGAGGAGGATGGGATCTCACCAGCAGGTTAAGATCACGTGGAAATGATGGCACCAGGTTGAGATTATGTGGAAGTGATTAAGAAAATGATGATGACCTGCACTTTACAATTTATTGCCAAATATCAGATATTTTAAGTTAATAAAGTTGGCTTAATGAACCTACAACGATTGCCTCCTGACTTTCTTGCAGAATAGCCAGACAATGAATGATTCAGCCCTGAGATACATTGGACCCCAGCATCTAAATGTCTCTTTGGACAGGGAATTACAGTGACACAAAATATTCCAAAGCCCCTGCTTCATTTTTGAGGTGAGGAAGGGCTGAAGCCACCTAATACAGCCCCAAAGGCAATTAGTACTAGCTAGGAAGGGGTTAGAGTGGTCAGGACATAAACTGATGTAGCATCTCTTGGGGACCCTCCTAGGTCCTAAGTTAAGATGGTCTTCCCTGAGCAGAACCCTCAAGGAATACATTGGTTTTTCCCTTCAAGACTTCAACTTCCCCACACCCACCCCTGTTCAATCTCTTCCCAGCTTGCTATCTGTACTGATCTTTCCCCAGCCATTAGCTCTATTCTGGAACACTAAACACCATTGTGTATTAGTGATTAAGTTTCAATTTATGCAATATGCTACTTCCTTCCTGTCCTAAAATTGGTGGCTAGGGTTGCTGTGTGCAACTTCAACAGCTCCCACCTTCCATCCCAGGGGTGGCTCCATTTATAGTCTGTATAAGATCAAACTTGTAAAGGAATTTAATACCTTTGGGGATGAAAGGCAATGTATACATAAGGTATTCTTATTTCTTTTGTTTCTTCACATTAATTACTTTTTACATGTAAAAGCTTTGGTTCTAGAGTGCAGGAGACAAGCTTCATTTCCATTACAATTTTAGTTGCAGTCAGCCTTTTGATATTATCCATTGACTACTGGCAAAGTCATGATCATTTTGGAGGTATCCAGTTTATTTTCCTAAAATATTAGCTGGCAAGTATGTTACATTTACACAGTGTTTGTCACATTCTTTTCGAGCAGCTGGGCCACATGAGGGATAACAGCCTACTACTGCTTCCAGCTAATAGAGCTAGTTTTTTAACTAGGGCTTTGTAACGGAGTCTGGAGCTGGAGCGTGGAGCAGCTCTGGAGCAGTGGAGCCACAGGTTTTTGCCTGAAGCTGGAGCAGAGCCAGATCACAGCTCCAAAGCCCTGTCTTTAACTCCAGTGGGAGACATCTGTGCTATGTTGCTAGGCCATGGATTCAGACCCTGCTGACAATCCACATTGTGGAGCTTCACACAAGCAAATAGCCCAGCTGCCTCAGTGGAAATTTGGAAGCATAATGCTAAATCTAGACTACTTTTATGCCAATGCAAGACGGTTTTCGGTGCTCCAGCCTACTTTTAAATGTCAGAGATCTCAGGGCAATTGAACAATTAAGGCCAACTCAAAAGCAACCAAAGGCATTCACCCACCCGACGCAAACAAAACCCACCTCAAGATATGCCCTAGCTCAGAGTAACATGCAACTAACTGCCTGCCATCTTGCTCTGCCCCACTGAGGTTTCTTACCACACTTCATATTCCCTTCTCCTCCCTGTAACTCAAAACAGCTGTCAGGCCCCATTAGGCATAACAGTATCCAGACAGATTCAAGATTAAGCAACTTTTTAAAAATCCAATTGAGACTTTCTTACCTTGAGGGTGCAGCAGATATTACATTAGCCAGATTGCCCACACTTTCCACCTAAGAGCAATTATCACATATATTGAAAATAAGTGGGGGCTTCCTGGATTCTTCCCCTGCCCCCAATCTCATAAGAACCAAGATCAATCCCCCTCCTCCCTTCCAATTCCCATTTGTGGGAAAAAAAGGTGTTCCCATCTGCTCCTAGCAAGATTTTATCTTGTTTGTCCGGAAGGGACCAGCCAAAGGGACAGTAATTCAATCACATGGAGAGAGGGAGTTAAAAAGCTCCTTGGTAGATCGCCCGCAGCTTCTGCTTCAGGAGGCATTTCCAGCCCCAAAGGAAAGAAGGACTAGTGTGGTAGACCCCAGAGAGAGCAATCCCTCCTTCATTACTGCCCCTTGCCCCCCAGCTGCCAGGACATAGGACAGAGCCCTTCTCAGGGTCATCTGGTGAGTTTGCCAGCATGTTTGCTTCTGGGCGCTGCAAGGTGGGGCTGGGAGTGCAGTTTCTTTATGACTAGATTAGAAGCAGGGTTTGTTTTTAATCCCAAGGTGCAGATGCTCCTGAGGGGGGAAGGGGTTGTGCACCTGCTCTGAGTGTTGTTGGAGAATGTGTGTCTAGAGCAGGTGATTGTTTCTACGGCAGCATGTGTTGATAGGTTCTAGCTGTAGTGGGGGGGGAGGCAGGGTGGTGGTTCCCAGGAATGTGTGTGTGGTATGTGCACCCAGCATGGAGCATTTACAGAGTGCGGGCCATGGAGAGGTGTGCGGGGCTAGGCTGTACTGGCATGGAGTAAATGTGCCCCTTCTGTATAGCTAGTGTGTGTTGTAGAGGACATTGTGAGCGTATGTAGGCTCTATAAAGGCTAGTTGTGTAGTATGTGTGTGCATAGATGATGGAGTCTTTCCAGAGGGCACCTGTGCAGTAAGGTACTGCATGGGGCAGTGTGTAAATTGGAAGCATGAGCAATATGTCTGGGGGTGTGTGCAAGGGGCGGGGGAGGAGTTGTGCGTGTGATTTATTCTGCCAGGCTGAAGGCAGGAATTACAAATATCTAGGTGCCATGTGTTCTCAGTGTGCTCTAACTCTGGAGAGTTTCAGCAAGTGTTGAGATGCCATGCCTAGATCGGGGGTAGGAGCCAAGGCACAGCTGAGGATCACATAGGTCTGGGATGAGGGATTTACATTCCCAAACATTCCCCCTCTCCTAACCGGGCTCCTTTCTCACCCTCTAAACTCAAGGAGGTACCTGAAACGCCTTGTCAGGTCACGCTGGCATTGTCACAGTGCAGCTGGCACCAATATATTATAAATCCATTCCCAATGCAGGAGGAGGCCCCCCCTCACTGGGGGAGGCATGTACGCAAGCAAGTGGGCCTGTGACCTGACCTGAAGTTGGGCAGGGGCAGGGGCAGGGGCAGGGGCTGCTTAGTGGAATCACTGGGGAAAAGGCAAAAAAGTTGGACCCTGCCATGTTTGGCCCTACCCCCAAATTCCACTGCTTAAAGGGAGAACAAGTCTAGTCCCTGCTATGGGGGTGGGGAAGGAATCACACCCCCGCCCTAGATCCTGATGCAGCAGATCAGCTCTGGAGAACTCCCTATCCCCCTGGATTCAGACAATTTCAGACCCCAGTTCCCCTAATTCTGTCCCCTAATTCTACTCCTTTTACAGGGCTTCCTCCTGCTGCAGGGCTGCGAATACTCTGACCCAGGGGCGCTGGTTCAATGGCTCTCAGCCCTCTCTAGACAAACTGGAAAGCCCGGGTACCCCTTCAAGCCGGGGGCACTGCAGCAGCCCTAGCTCCAGCGCCTGTGCCCCGATCTGGCACTTGGATCCCACCGGATCCAGACAGTCCCTGGGCGAAACAGAGACCGAGTTTAACCACCCCTGCTTCGGGGAGGGGGGGGGGGTCCAGCCGCCAATGCATCGTGGTGCCACAGCGCTGGCACCGTCCAGCTCTGGCGTCCCCGCTGGATCCAGCCCCCCCCCCCCCTTGCCCTGCTCAACTACTCCGCGCTGCTGGACCAGGAGGTGCCGCCTCTGTCCGAGCTCCGGCGGCCGAAAGTTGGCCGGCCCCCGGCGGGTAGCGGCCCCAGCTGGGAGCGCTGGCAGCGGGGAGGAGACGCAGCGGGGCCAGGCTCTGCCCGGGCGGTAGGACCGGGCGCCTGGCTTGGGGGGGGGGGGGTTGTGGCGCGGGCGGGCGGAGGTTTGACATTTTCAGGTGCAAGGGGAGTGGCTGGGGCTGCTCCCTATTTAGCCAGCGGGACAGGGAGCCGGCAGCCCCTGGAGCGCCCATGCCAGGGACCCCTCGGCGGTGGGTGGCCTGGGCACGGGTCTCGCGCCTCGCCTAGGCAGGGGCAGGGGGCTCGGGCTCGCCGCGAGCCTGGCAGCCGGCGCTCCCGGGGGGAAGCGGGCCCGGAGTTTGGGACTCTAGGGACCTGCTCCGTCCCGCGCGGGATCCCCGGGCTCACTTGCAGCCTCAGCGCGGCGTCTCCAGCATCGCCTCCAGCGGAAAGTGCACTTCCGTTAGCGCCTTCTCCCCCACCCCCTCCTGAGCTCTCTTTCTGGGTGTTCAAGGCGAGGATGAGCAAACGGAGCCAGCCCGAGCGCAGAGCGGCGGCGAGGGCTCCCGCGCAGGACTGCTCCGGCCAGCCGCCGCCGTCGCCGCCGAGGAAGGACGTGGAGCTGCTTCTGGTGAAGGAGCAGAATGGGGTCCAGTACACCAGCAGCAGCCTCCTGCCCGCCGCCTCCAGCCTGCGCTACAGCGCCGAGGGGCAGCCGGAGCGGGAGACCTGGGGCAAGAAGATCGATTTCCTTCTCTCGGTCATTGGATTCGCTGTGGACCTGGCCAATGTCTGGAGATTTCCCTACCTCTGCTACAAAAACGGAGGGGGTAAGAGCACAATTTTACTGGGGCTTTCCCATCCCCGGGGCTAGACCGTAGGGCAGTATTCACTTCCCAGAGTTTCCAGCCTTTTTTTTTTTTTTTTTTTTGTATTACAGGCTGGCTGAAATCATAGCTGCTCTGGGTCTCTCTAGCCTCTCCTGGTTAATAGCTATAGGGCACTAGGGCAGGGAGCGCTCCCTCCTCCACTCTAGAAACCCTCTTCCCTTCCCTGCAGAGCATGGTTCAGAGCTCCCTTGCAGTTTATTCCACTGAAATCGATCAGATACGAATTACACACGCACCCCTAAAAGTTTTGAATTGATGCTAGTACTGTCGGCAGCCACTTTAGTCCTTTAGAGCTGGTTTTATGTAAGTTGGCTAGTTTTGCAAAAGATCTGAGGGGAGTATATGGGGGCAAAAGACCTGTGAATAGTAAAAGAGCATCTGGAAAAGTTGTAGCTTGGCCAGTGAAAAGTTTCTGAGGGAGACACAGCTTTTGTTCTGGATTTGATTTCCACTATCTAGTGTGCAGTTTGAGGGGTTTTTTTGGTTTTGTGTTGTCTCCAATGGGCAGAAGACTTGTCAAAAAATGAAAACCCCTTCTGCACATCAAAAACAAGCCAAAAAACCCACCTTAATCATATTCAATTCAAATAATCTAGCACATCTATAGCAGGACCTTAAACACGAGGCCTCTTTCATCCCTTGTGAAATTTAAGGTGCTGCTGGTGCTGATACTCCATTGCACAGTGTGTGGGGGGGGGGGCAACACCATCTGTGGGTGCCTACAAATCACACATAGAACAGACCCCATCTACCAGATGGAAGACTGTTTGCCTGAACGTTCAATGCTCTGGGTAGATGGCTGGCTGGATAGAAAGCATGTACTGTGAGACGCAGCTATTTATGTCTCGGTGATGTGGTTGCTTGGTGATAAAGACTAACGGTTTCACATTTGTAGCATAAAGTCTTTCTTTCCTATGAGAAAATACATGGTGCAGGAAAATCCCACTCCATGTAGATAGCTGCAACTGAGTTGTACGGTAGGTCATTGTATCTTCACTATCTCTTCCTTAAAACTTAAGCTGATAGCAGTAAGGGCTGGTACTTCAAAACTTAGCCTGCTTTAATACCACCAAATATTTGGAGGTGGGGGAGGGAGATCAGGTAAACCATACTCCTGCTACCCATACAGATGTGTGCCAGCTGTTAGCAACTGAAAAAAATAACCCCCAGATACACTTTGATTCAATCCAAGATAGCTCAGACATGTCAAGATACTGTGGCGCCATGCACTGCCGCTTTGTAAGGAGACAGGTAGGTGACCCTTGAGGTCTATTGCAGGTGTATCAACATCATTATTCATGCCATTCTACATGTATCTACTATTTGGAGAGCTTCTGTTTACTTGACATTCAGTGAACAGATTGTATTTTATTTTCAGGGGGAGAGAGGCATAGTCCCCCTATTTCACTGTAGAGAAACAGAAAGAGGTAAAGTCTACAATGATCAAACTCATTTCCCCCATGATTCTGAGTCACTTCCAGTCAGATTCTTCCCATTTTCCTTAGTAGTCTGATAGTAGTTCAGGCACAGGGGGGACAGGATTCTGCATCTTCCTTCATGTTCTGTGAGCTCTTTGTTAGCTGTTTATTGTAACTTCAGCCAGGGCAATTTAGACACAGCTAGCATGATTTTCTGGAAAAAAGTGTGAGATAGCTGCTGGTATTTGCCTGGCTTTTTAGAGGATTCTTTCTACTGGACCAAAAACTCCCACATGACTTCTTAAAATTATATAACCCAAAAACTAAATCAGAGGGTCAACTGTGCTGTTGAACTCTCTGGAAATATACACAGATAACAGACAGAGCTAGTGTACTCTCCCATAGAGCACCCTGTGAGCTGCCACTCGGAAGCTTTCGCTCTTCCCACCAGCAGGAGAGTGAAATCAGGGTTATTGCTGAGAGGCCCCTGAATGTTCGGGGCCCCCCAATGCTAACTAGATTCTTCAGAAACTCAGAGCAGCTCTGCTTATTGGTTTGGAGACTGCAAACGCTATTTTGCTGCCTCTGCTCCTCCACCTTCCTCTCTCACAGTCAGCCTTCCCTTTTCCCTTAACACAGTCTTAGCAGGACAGCTCCTTCTGGCCCTTGAGGAGGTTTGTTTTTGCTGAGGGGGAAAGGATGGGTTGCCATTAGTGCTCAGGAGTGTCAGCTTCTGAGAAGAGGGCAGTCACTTAGCTAGGGCTTTTCTTTAAGTGCTGTTCTCAGCATGGAAGGTAACCAGGGAAGGGCTGCCTCAGAGCCTTGGTTAAACTGCAGTGCGTAATCACACCTAGATATTGAACATGACTTGACTGGATCTATGCCGATTGCTAAACCATGGTCAGTAGCGTGTCAGCTAATAGTGTTCAGACATGGCCCCGTTTCTTAGTACAGCTCAGGCCCGAGGAGTGGGAAACAGAACCACAGAGTGGGCTTGGCTACTACCTTCTATCTAGTCTCACTCGACTACAATTATCTCTCTGGTATCTGAATGCTTTTCCATCCACCACCACCACCATGTTTGATATAGGCATTGGGCTTGTTTGGTGAGGAAGTAGAAGTCTCTGTCTCAGCGAGTTGGGCAGAGGAGACTAAGGGTGAGTGAACCTGCTTTAGGTAGTTTCAAGCCAGCTCAGTGCTTTGCCGGGGTGAAGTTTGGCTGCACATCTGGACATAGAAGGGTTCTGGTTTTTCAGGTATTTTCCCTGCAGCAGCAGAGGTGCTGAGGAGTGCAACTCAATGCAGAGAAGAGGAATGTCTTCTGGGTTTCACTCCCTTCTCTCCATCCTTGAGAACCACAGGTGTTCTCAAAGGCTTGATTTGCAAATACAGCAGTGCCTGTGAAAGTTGCTACTGTAGGCGCAAAACAGTGGCAATGCTGCTTTTCTCTCACTGCTGTAGAAGAGAATCCCACTAGCATTCAAGTGAGTTTTGCTGACTCAAATGTAGTAAAGTGTTTGATCAGAGAGCATAGATATATATAGAGATAGATAGGGTGACCAGATGTCCTTATTTTATAGGAACAGTCCTGATATTTGGGGTTTTGTCTTAGGGTGCCTATTATCCCCCTACCCACACCCCCATCCTGTCCTGATTTTTCACACTTGCTGTCTGGTCACCCTAAGAATTTAACCACTGGCTTACACATCCATTCAGGAGATCACACACACACACAAAATGTGATTCGAAAAGCAACCAAAAAAAGAAGTGATACAGTTATCAAAGTAGCTTTTGGTTTGGCTAATCAGTTAGCCAGAGATGCGGTATCCACTTGGATTCCTGGAGTTGGCAACGGCACCAATTGAATAGAACGTTCAAGACTTTAAAAATAAAATTTTAAAAAATCATCTAGGGTTTCTGTTCTCCTTTTTGATGTTTAAAAGGGTCTTCTTAAAGGACCTGACTGTACAGGGGAAAGAGTGAAACGTTCTATACATAGAGTGTACCAAGATCTACAAAGTAAATAAACACAGCTAGAGCCGGTTATAACACTAGTAGACAAATGTGATTAAGGCTCATGTTCCTATAGTCGAGGGAGTGGCCTGCAACAAGTTCTCTCAAATGCCAGGGCAGAACTAACCATTGTTTTTCTTCTTACGGCTACATGTGATTTTTAGATTCAAAGTACTGTGATATATTGGTGAACAGAATTATATTCCCAATCCAAAATCTGTAATCAATAAAGGCAATATTAGGGCTCACTGCACACAGGAACATCCAAGCACATGAAAGATCCTTCCTGAAAGCATTATGTGGAGGAAAATCCCCCTATTACAATGGGAAGGGGGGATACTGTGTGAGTGCTGTCTGGGTTCCTGTGTTACTCTGAATAGGTTAGACATTGTCAATGAAAACACCGCATACTAGAGCCTTTCCAGGCTTGTAAAGATTAAGTTGTTCATGATGTCAAAGTGAGAGCACTTGTAGGAAGCAACATGCTTTTTACAGGAGGGAAGTCTGAATACTCACCGGACTCACCTCATTCAAAGTGGAACGTTACAAGGATGTGTATGTATATACATACCCACCTCTTATAAGCCAGATCCTTGAGTTCCTTTGTCAGGCAAACTCCAGGGACTTTCCTGTGTAAGAACCGGAGATATGGCCCTTTGTGGCTAGAACCTAAAGTTCCACACAAAGACAATTTCCATTAGCCTGAATGGGAATAGCGCACATGCAAGAAGTGCGGGGACATATAATTGGTTGCTAGTTTGTCACAGTGTGCAAGTCCATAAACTGCATCACTGGTGTTAAAAATAAATAAAAATAAAACATCTGTTTGTTTCTATTTTTACTAGCTCCCAATAAAATAACAACAACAAAGAGTAAGAAGGACTCAGCTATTCATTTAATATTCTAATATCCATTTAGAATATTAAATGAATAGCTAGAAACATCTGTGTTTTTGGCATATCTTGCTGAGTTACTCCAATGGGATTTCTGCACACAGAGATAGAATGTAACCCTGCCTGAGCAACTGTAGCTCTCCAAAATATCCTGCAATAAGTCATTAAAAAGCAAAGCAAAATGAAAAAAAAACTTTAGTGAGATTTAAAAAGTCTGAGTGTTCATTTTTATTTTGCTTACCTGTGGTCACTGATTTTGCTTTTCTTGCAGGTGAAGGCATTCAGTGTCTGCCAGAATTACAGTTTGAAACAGGTCAAAGATTTATTTAAGAGGAAAATTTCAGTTCAAATATATTGGTCCTGAGCTGGCTCTCACTGAGTGCAGGACTAAGGCCATTGTATATTATTCTAAGCTAATTTACTCTGTGACAGTGAAAATTACATACAGATACTGCAGCTTCCGGCAGACAGACAAAATGATACTCTAGAGCTAGGAGGTCCTTGACTGATTCTAAACTGGTTTGGGCTATCAGCAGTTGTTGTGAATTATTGTACTTGACTAGCCTTCACAACACAAAAGAAAACTATAGCTTTCAGTAGGTAAAGTGTGAAATGCCTTGATATCAAGTATGCCAGTTTTCTCTGATTTCCCTATGCTCATAAATTCTTGAGCCTTATTATAACTAATTTCTCTTATAGAAGTTTTGGGTTATAAGAAGTTTTGGGTTTTTTTTAAACACAGTTCCTGGCTTTACTTCTGTATCTAAGGTCTGATCACTCTTCCTTAATGAGGCAATATCAACGTACTTAAGGCAAGTCTGATGCCTGACTTCTTATACATTTCTCATGAGCCTGCATTTAGTGGGATGTTTTCCGAGTGAGGATTACCAAATAGAGCCCCAAAGAGTTCTCCAGCACATCTAGTTGCTTTAAAATTAGATTCTCAGAAACTTGGAATAGGAGTTATATTGGTAGTTTAGAAGGTATCTAATATCCCAAACTGATGCCAAATGAAGTTGAGCAACTACATGCTGAGTAATGACTGGTATGATTCATTAGTGTACTCCTTGTGGATGCATGTAAGGTGATACTTTGCATTAATTAACAGAGCAATTACAACATATTATTTTCATATTTATTCATTTTTAAATGTTTTCCTGTAGTTTGTAAACAAAATGAAATGTGACCTAGGATATTTTGAATTTAATTTCTAAGAAAAAAGACTTGTTACACTATCATGCACTTTTTGTGATCCAACTATTTGGTAAGATAGATCACATTCAAACTTTTCATTAGGAAGCATGTAATTGTCAGATTAGTCACCAGATCCTTATTATACCATAAGAGTCAAATTAAGCTTTTCATACATTCACAAAAAAGTCATATACCCGAGGAACTGTTAAAATATGTATCATAATAGATATATTTTAATCTCCTCATAGAGGCTTTTCCTCCTCAGTGTTTTAGACTGATAGATTTCCAGGTCTGTACCTATCTATATTTGGTTCAAAGCACAATTCACACCAACAATCACTATATTTTAGCAGAGAAATGCAGCACACCATTAAAAACCTGTTTATTCTACTTTTTGTGTCACATGACAGTAACCTATGGAGTATTGTCTTCTGTATTCCCTCAAAATTATGTAATCAACATCTGAAGTAATCTCCGTCAATTTCACTGAAAGCTCTACCCTGGAGTGGGCCTCACTGAGCAATAAAAAGTTTGAATTCAAATGTAGTGGTTAAGTTTGGTTTCCTAATACAGAGTATCCAAGTTTTATTAGCAAAGCTGTGTCAAGCCAGTGAACTCCCACAGATCCTGCAAAATGTTATGCCTGGCCCTCTCTGCAATGTGTTCATAAGCCTTTGGTCCCAATGTATCATGTAAATGGCAGATTTGAAAAAAAAATCACAGATTAAGGGATTGCAGTGTTCCCACCACATGACAACATCCCCTTCTTTTCAGAGCCACAGGACCACTTCTTCATTCCTTAGCCCCTGCTGGCTGGCCATCAGTCCTCTGCCATACACACAGTCAGCTCTTCTCCTAGCTAACCAGCATTGCAGCTAACAGAATACTGGTCATATGCTTCTCACAATCTCCCTGCTACTTCTCTTCCACTTGACCATCAGTCTTGCTACCTCACCAGAATGGTGCCCCAGAATTGCAGTGTCCCAGGCCCAGGCCTTGTGGGGTTATAGGTGAGTGTAGCCCTGCTTACTTGACTTACATCAGATACTTAATAGATGTTGCCAGTATCTGAGAAGGAATAACATTCTTCCTGTCTCAAGAGATCGAAGCCCTACCTATTCAAAATTGAGTTTCTGACTTCTGAATTCAGGACACTATGAAATCTCACATAAATGACAAGTATTTATAGTAATAATAATACAGTATTACTGACCCCAAATGTTCAAAAATCATGAGTCAGGCTAATAAAAAATTGTGAGATTGGCTTTAAAATCATGAGATTATGTAAAAAATAATAGATTGGGAGTTCTTTTTATTTGCCTTCTGCTTTTTGAGTCTTTAGGGTGCATGGGAGGGAGGGTCACATGTTGAAGCTTTCTCCACAGTCATGAGAACTAGAAGTTTACTTTTTCCTCTAAGAATGAAGGCTGAAATCATCACGCATCCACTTGACTCCTGAAGCTTGGGCTTTAAGGAAAATAATTATCATGAGACTCATGACAAATTCATGAGAGTTGGCAACACTGGTAATACAAACTTCCAGCTAAATTGTCTCTGAATTGAAAACTTGCATCTCCCTGAACTGCTTCCAGTGGGCTGTAGTTTGATGTTCAAGAGCAGGTTAATGGTAGTGAAATGTTTTAGGGCTGTATACTATTCAGGATTATCTTGAGGTCTGTAAGACTGAGGGCTGGTCTACACTACGGGGGAAAATTGATCTTAGATACGCAACTTCAGCTACGTGAATAACATAGCTGAAGTCGAAGTATCTAAGATCGAATTATTCACCGTCCTCACGGCGCGGGATCGATGTCCACGGCTCCCCATGTCGATTCAGCAAATCCGTTCGGGTTGGTGGAGTTACGGAATCTATATAAGTGCATTTGGGGATCGATATCACTCTAGATGAGACGCGATATATCGATCCCCGAGCAATCGATTGCTACCCGCCGATACGGCAGGTAGTAAAGATGTACCCTGAGTAAGGCAGACCAGATTTGCCACTAATAAATTCTTTTTCTGATCTGTTTGGAGAGATGCCCCAATCCACACTCCCACAGAAAGAAAATAGTGGTGTTCTAGGAACTACAGTAGGTGCTAAACACCTTTCCTTAATGCAGTGCTTGCCATATAATAAACAAGGTTAGTATTACTGTTGGCAGATTAATCAGTGCTGCTGACAGAATGCAGGTGTCCCTTTCTAACAATGCTGAAGGGGACTGAAGGAACAGATCATGCACAATTAAGGATTAGAAATCCATTGATACAATTTCAGTAGCATCTACCGCAAAGATGGGCAAAACAGCACCACATAACAATTAAAAGTGGGTGTCATTTGAAAGGTTTGATTCATGTTTTCATTTTCATCCCCTTGTGCTTCTGCTGGTTTGGTGTAGAAATGGGAATGCTGAAGTATCACCAGAAAGCCTATTCTCATCATATTTCTAGTTTATCTGAAGAGGGAAGTTCTAAAAGTCACATTAGAAAGACTTCTCTTGTAAATATAGCAGGCTAGTGAAGCAGACCCAGGACTTCAGTGTAGTTTAAGAATCCTAATTTTTTGATACTTATCCAAGCTGAAATGCCAGACTCATTCTCACTGATCGCTGTTTAAACTCTTATTGAATTCAGTGGGAACTACAGAGGCAATGGAAAGCAGAAAAGACCCCTAATGAGAATAACCAACAGACCCTTTTCACTGCACCTGCTGAAAAATTTTAAGAGACAACTGAGGGAGGGAATTCATGGTGATCTGCCCATAGTGCTAGCCTGGTCTACACACAGTTTTTGACCAGTTTAATTTTTTCAGTAAAAAATAAGTCACACCCCTAAGAGAAATAGTTATAGCTTCATCCACACTACACATTGCATTGCTGTGTCAGTATAAAGATGGTTATAGCATTATGGAGTATTCTGCTTTCCATGCAGTATATCTATCTCGATAACGCACCTTTGTACTGATATAAATGTTGGAACCCTGCATGGATACAAAATTTGTGTCCGTATCCGATCTGCAAAAATGATCTGTGGATATCCACAGATTTGCAAGGTTTTAGGTATAAAATTTGGATCCACATCCATCTGTGATCCACAAAAATGGTCCACAGATGTGGATAGCTGCAGATATAAAGTGGATATTTGGATCTGCAGAGCTCTAATAAACTGTGTACACACAAAGGGGTGGGGGGAGTGAGGCTTGAGGGAGGTGTAATATTTTAACTTGTGTTTAAATAAGCCCTGATTAAAATCAGTATGTCATATACTGGTCTACTTGCTGCAAATTTTAATGCAGGCAAAAGTTTCAAATCATTGCAAGTAGTTTTAAGAAACATCACCTTTAAATGAACAGATTTAAAATAGAATACGTCTTCATCCTTCCACCACTTGATTGAGAGTGCATTAATGGCTATCACTACTAGTGCCTTTGCCCCAATTCACTGTCTGATTAAAATGAGTAAAGAACCTTTAGGAATCTAGGGCAAAAGTACTGAATTCCCTTATTGGTTTCTCTCATAAACACCACAGCATTAACATAGCTAGGGTTATTATGGACCTATTTTCTCTCAAAAGCATGGGGGGAAATGGTTTGTAACATGCACGTTGATGCAAGTTCCTATATTTTGAGAGGCATCGGAGTCATTGTAAAATATTGCACTGCAGGAGACAGGGTCCGATAAAAGACATTTTTCAATAACCATTTTGCATGAGTACCTTCTTGGACATAGCACAAGTCCAGATCTGTTGACTAGTTCTTCCTCATTCCTAGTGTTTCCCGTCTCCTACACAGCATTCAAATCATTCACACAGCAGATACAAAAACATGACATGAGATTTTCCAGGGAATCTTGCATTGAAAACAGTCAAACCTTGTTTCTGTTACTTTGGAACTAATACTAACCCTGTCACTGGAGCACTGAGTGACAGTGAGCAATGTTAGTAGAAAGTTACTCAGGAGAAGCTGAGGCAGATCTTGATCACCCTAGATGCCCACTCAAATCAATGAAGCTGCTTGGGTGAGCAGGAATTTATCCTGATTTAAAGAATCTGTCCATCCTTACTCTGGCAAAAGTCTCTATTTATTCACATTGAAGAGATGCAAATACACTGATTTTTAATCCAAGATTTTATGATTTTCTAAAAGAAAGAGCCTAATCCAGTTAAAAAGCTGAGACTCTTCCCTTCCCCAGCGATACAAATCTCAAATTACTAGCCAAGGTGGGTCACTGAAGCTTTAATCTGTCATGAATCTCGTATTTAATCTTGCTGGTCCTGCATCTCAGAACTACATTTATTTTACGGTGGGTTGTGAGTGGGGACTTCCACATCTGGAGATGGAAACCTTTCTCTGACACGGTATTTAGTCCCTGTTCAAGGGAGAAATAATCTGACTGAAATGCCTTTGATCTGAGCACTGATTGAGGAAAGACTCCAGCATTGGCCCTAAGGTTGTAGTGGTGATTGCATCCTCCAGCTTCCCCTCCACATGAGGTCTGTGGTCACAGGATCCACACAGGCCACATATCTGTTATCTGTGCCCCCACATCACCACCTTCGCCCAACCACCATGATGTGCAAGAAGCTCTTGAGTCCTCCCTTTTCTCTCTCTCCTCCCTGCATTAGAAATGTGGTGGTTCCACTGAATCTTGGGTCTTCTATGACAGCTCAGGAAGGATTTCATCCCAAATGACTAGTGCTGCTGCATTATTCCCTAAGTTAGAATACATGTTCCACATTAAAGGCATCATGCCGACATTTTCCAAGCTTGGCTGCTTAACAAAACAAACAAACAAACAAACAAATCCGGCACTTGAATCCTTATTTGGGACAAAATCTAATTTCTAGAGGTGCTGAACGTTCACAGCTCCCACTGAAAGCATTGGATAGATATGATGCTTGAGCTGCAATTGCTTAGCACTTTTAGGCTGCTTATATGCCTGGATATAGGATTTGTCTGCCTAGCTTTAGCCTTTTGAAAGCAATGGCCTTGTTCCTTAAGCAGTAGCACCAGAACCACAAGAGAGCATTGCCTGCATTTTGGTATGTTGTTCTTTTGTTATTTATTTATAGCTTATGTTGGGAAGGTCACAGATGTGAACTTCTCAAACTAACGTACCTTATCAGCATTATTCACTATTTTATTTTCTATTGTGCTTATCTTCCCCCTATTCTATAATTAAATATGCCTTGCAGTGTCTCTACCAAAATATAACAGAGGTGACAACACAATACCCTGAGATTTAGGGACTACAGTTCTGAAGCTGAATCTGTCCAACAGAGGACTGTCTGTCTTACTCATTTCATCCAAAATGACATTTCAAAGTTTCCAGTGGATGAAATTCCATGAAACACAGTGACATAAAATTCAGAAGTCAGGTAGAAATGGACAGTTAATTATCTTTTGCCACCCCTTAAGCAGTTCTTTATGATCAGAGCTCTCTGATTGTTGGGAGAGCAGTGAGGAAAGCTGCCTTCATTGTTGACTTGCCTTTCACTAGAAGATGCTCATTTCCAGTGCTCTCAATCTTTGTCTAAATAGTCATGAACACAATCATTCACTTGCAAAAATATAGACCACTGCTGATGCTGTTGTCTTGCTGTGTATTAACTGGTTTGCTATCGTTTAGTTATCACTGTTGTTCGAGTTCAAACTCTACCTTTTAAGCATGTGTAAAATAGGAATCCATCACTATCAGACTGTTATTAGACTATATATATAGTATATGCCTCACAGCCTGCTGGTATAAACTCCTTCCTTAGAACGTGCTTGTCACATCAGCATAACAAAGAAACCTTGGAGCACAAGAGCTGCCTATTGGTTTGATTCTGCCCCACTGAAGTCAATGGGAGTTTAGATGTTAGTGCTAGAAGGATCAAAGTATCACTCCCTTATACATTTTTATCAGTGCTCTGGGGGGCGGGGAAGCAGGTGGCAAGAATAGCCCTTGATTTCCAAACACTGAAATTAGGAGCAGGAACCTAGGCTAAAGAACCACATCTTACTACAGCATCCTTAGGTTGAGTAAGAGTTGTGTGTGTCGTCGATGTGCTGGAAGTAGAGGTGGTAGAAAACTACATAGAATTCATCTTCTTATAAGCCTGCAGAATTGTTTGAGCCCAACAATGGGTCTTCTGGTCCATCAATGGCATGGACAAATGTACATGACATGTATTGTCAATGAAATAAGCTTTTATCCTGAGCTGATCAAACCTGAAGAAAAAAATAATCAAAGGTTTGCTTAGGACATTTTTAGAATGGGTCCAATGTGGTACTACTGAAGGAGAAATGTCTTTTTAAATGCAGGGGGAAAAGAAGGATTGGCATTTTTCTCTTATACTCACACTGTTCTATAAAATGTGAAACAGACCAAAACTTTTTTTAGACCACAAGGTGGAGCAATAAAACCTTATAAACGGATAATTAATGTAAAGTCAATGTACTGTATTTAAATAGCCAGAACATTTGGAGCTCATCAGACAACTGTATAACAATGAAAATGGTCTTTCACAACTGGCTCTTTTTCTTGAATCTTCTGATGCACTTCATATATTAGAACATTCTAGGACTGGCACCTTTCAGTGCTGCCTAATTGCACCCATGAGTTGGCTTGTGTAGTAATGGTGATGGGAACACTGTGCAAAAATGAACAGTGTGTCACTCAAATTAACCAGCCATTGGTCCATTTGAAACAAGGCTAACATAAAAGTGGAGGCATATCCCTTTACTGGAAGGAAGGAAAAGGGCAGAGATGATTTCTCAGAAGGGTTTGAATCTTAGAGGGCTACCTGTGCAACCTTACAGAACTGTTTTAAAAATGGACTGAACAATCCACATTTCCATATTACATTCACTATTGCAATCCTAGAACACAGAACCACACCCTGTATTTTTTACAATATTAAAGCTTGCATCGCCCTCTCACCAGGTCTCAAAGTCTGATCCTACTTGTGCATGACAAGCTTTCAAACAGCTGGGGATACAAGTGAAATGTTTGTTTTGATGAGAGATAACAGTTAAATAAGTTGGAGTAATTACAATATTAGAAATTTTCACACAAGTGTTATAGAAATGCAAGGATAAGAAGTCACTAGCTGAATCAGTACTACATTTGTTGCATGACTTTTCATCAGGACATGGGACTGCAACTATCCATGGATGTTCAAAGAGATTGATCCTTTGGAGGATGAAAAGCTTTTGTGCTCCACTGTTAGGAGATTAGTAATGAAATTGCTTCAAATGCACATTTTAAGATTTATGACAAAATCAAGGAATTTCATGTGCTAAGAGGTGCATTTGTGTCTTATCTAAAGAGAAAGAAGTAAAAGGCACCAGTACATGAGATCACTAGGGATCACTAGTTGAAGAGAACGGGGATTTTATATTTGTGAAGAATTTGATAGTTTGCAGCTTGTCTGTAATTTGTTACTTGTAAATATGTAGTTTTGTATCATTATTTTAAAAATCCATAGATCCATGTTCTTGTTCTTATATGTAAAACAAAAGAGAGAAACCCTGGCCCCAAGGAACTCAATGCAAGATTTTCATCAGGGCCAGGATTTCACCCCAGGTATCTGACTTGAATATCTTAAGCGCTTTGAGTAGGCAGACTTCCAGAGGAAGGCAATAGAAAAAAGTCTTGGTACTAAGCCGGTGCAGAAGATTTTTCACTTTGTAAGAGCTAGTCTTCACTCAATACTACGCCCTGTAAATAATGAACAGAGTATTAGATTTGTATAAATTGTGGTTCTCATTAAAGGCACTAGATTTAAACTAACTCCATAAAGGTCATATTATGGCCTATGCACTCCTTTCCTGCACTGCACAGAGCTTTCTTATTACAGATCAAACCCCACCGGGGAGAGCACGGCAGCCTCCATGGGGCTACTATTTACCTACCTGGGCAGATGGGTGGGGAGTGGATGGAGTTTTGACTCTGCCCCGGTCTCCCACATGCCAGCCAGCACAGCAGAGCCAGTGCAGGGTGAAGTAACTTGTGCAAAGTATTCAGGGGTCTAAATGATCACCATTTTATCATGAGAATTATGATGCATTAGGGATTTTACCTAGAGTCCCAGCTCACACAGACAAGTGATTGGGAGAGACTCTCAGCTTTCATTCCAAACTATAAGGAACTTTCTAGCCCTCGTGGTTGTAAAGGAAAGTCTGAAAATGTGAACCTAGTGTACTCCAAAGGCTCAAAAGGCCAGAAGGCAAATAAAAAGAACTCAATTTTCTTTTAAAAAAATCTTGTGGTGTTAAGCCAAACTCATGATTTTCTGGGACCTGATTCATACCTTTTCTAATGTTGGGAACACTGGGTATGTGGCTGGCGCAGATTATTTCTCCCCTGAAGCTAGTAGGGGAAGCCTGGGATCAGACTCTGAGTCGTAATTTGGTCCCTCCTGATTTAGTCCTGGAGTCACAATTATGCATTGCCTCTTACAAAGGGCTGGTGACAAAGACAATGTCTAACCCTAAATGAACAGATCTGGATTTCTTAGAGTTCACTTAATTGTTTCCTACTTTTGCCCTACAGTAATGAGGTATAAAGAGACTAGAAGTAATAATCAATGAGAGGTTTCCGTTTTCTTCTGCACAACACAGTCCAAACACTACCCAGGCAATACTGATCTACTGTAGAGTACTGTGCAGTCATAGCATGAAATTTGCTTTCTGTTTTCCATGTAAAACTTTAGATTGGAAATGCCTTGCTTTCAAATTTTATTGGGTCTTCATTTCATCTTAGCAGTGAGTTATTATGGGCCCTGAGGTCATTTTCACATTCTTAGATGGAATTTCTAGCTAAGAGGCCCTGGACACAGTGCCAGTGACAGAATGAGTATAGGCGAATTTGGATGGAGGGAGAACTAGGCTTCTATGTTTGTTGCTAAGGGACTAATAAGACAATCTATTAAATAAAAACAACTAAAAAAACCTTTTGCTTGTAGCCTAGATAAAACCCTGTGTGCCTGCGTTCTCCCCTCCCAGACCGAGCGGGCAAAGAAAGGATGAAGTTTAGTGTCTAGCCATTTCAATGCACCAGCTAGAATGGTTGAGCTAATGCCACGATTATTGTAACTTGCTGTGGTTTAGGCCAGAACCAAATTACTACCCTTAATCCCTTTGGATGTGGGGAAAGGACAGTGGCAAGATAACTGGGCAATAAGGTTTCAGGGATCCAGTCTTCCTGTGGCAACTATTGGGGTGTTGCAGTTTACACAAGACTTTTTGCTGAGAACCATGGCGTAAGATGCAATCTATCCCAAAGATTCTTAGTTTTTCAAGGCAGGGGCATCATTTTATAGGTGCGTTGCATCTAGCATGTTGGCAGTGCTACCCTATCATACATAATAAATGGGGGTCCTTGAAGCTTTCCTATTGTGAGTGCTTTTCAATAAAAATGAGCAATATTCTTGTGAAATTCTCTAGTTTCCCACACAGCTCTACTTGAAAGATGGTCAGATAAAGAATCTGCAATCAGCTGGAATCTACTCTGATTCAATGATTTTAAAATCATATAGTGGTCTGAGCTGATAGTGCCTGAAATCTTTTAAAATAAATGGAGAACATTTTTGTCTTCTCCAAGGCAGTTTGGGCAACAGTAGCTGTTACTGTAATGGTAAATTTGGTGCCAGCATAATCCCTTATGTAAATCACTGCAGCCAGAGAGAGTTTACAAACAAATTAATTTAAATATTGTACAAAGTCCTAGTTAGCCTCACTTTAGTAAGGTATTAATTATAATTAGCTATGATACTTTTCTTTATTTAAATCCAATTGCACGAGCTATTTTATAGGTTCTTAGTTCTATAACACAAAAAATAATTCAACTGTAGACATTTTTCAATATTGTTGGCAAAAAAATATGCACAATATTTGGTCTAGAGTGTGTTTCATCAGTTGCCCATACTGGTATCAGCAAAAACATTGGTCCTGACAACTCTACTTATAATGACTGAGAGCAAAACAACACCTTGATTTACTGGAATTCTTACAGGTAGGAAATTATAACTATCATTCTCTACCAACACAGAATATATTCCTTGGCTGATAACAGAAATTTGAAGGATTCTGCTGTGCCAGGAGTGCAAGATATTTGCTGTACTTAGATATTACAGATAGACCTCTAGTAAAACCTGGAAGGACAGGGGGTGTTTTGATTTGGTCATTCAGTCCAAAAATTGGACTTAAGATAGGATTAATCACTGAACAGTAGGACAAGTTTTAAGTGTGCCTCATGATGTTTATACTTGCTCTAAAACTCTGCTAGAGAAGAATCATTTACCTCCCATTGGTTTGTACATTAACGCTCTTGAAAGCTGCCTGGCACTTGTCTAGAGCTGATTTAAGATGTCTTGAGCACTTTGCTTCACTTTGGTACAGTTATGAATCTCATGCTGCCTAAAAATAGCCTAAAAACACCAGTGGGTGTTTGCATTTGGGGTAGTTTTTTGTTTTGTCAAATAACTAAAGACAACCTGGAAATAAAAAACCCAGTCTTTAAATGTGGCTGCCTCCATGTGAAGTTGCTCTGGGAAAAAGATACTACATCACTCCTTTAAGCTTGCAGAATGACACAGTATTAAAAATACTGCCTCTCAGCTGCATAGCTTTGCAGTGTGTGCTAATGATTGTGAATCTGCTAGAGCAAATGCCCTAAGACAGAATCTGAGTGCCCTGCACAGGAGCATCAAGCTCATGTGCAAACAGGGCCCAACATTTTTATCAGGCATGTGGAAGTACATCAACACTTACTGCTAATATATTTTGTGGCTGACACACAGATTGGCAGAGTAGTAAATAATGATTCAGAGAGAGCAGTAGTACAGAGCAATCTGGATCACTTGGGAAGCTAGGCCTGTTCCAACAAAATGCCTTTTAAAATCCAAAGTTTCACAGCTAGGGACAAGGAATGCAGACCATTTGGAATGCAGTGACTCTGAAAATGATTTAGGGATTGTAGTGAACAAGCAACAACATGAGCTCCTGGTGCAATGCTAAAAGAACAGGAGTACTTGTGGCACCTTAGAGACTAACAAATGCTGTGGCAAAAAGGGCTAACGTTCTTTGTTGTATAAACAGAGGAGTTGTGAATAGGAGCAGGGAGGTGATTTTACCTTTGCATATAGTTTTGTGTTCAGTTCTGATCACATTTTTTAAAAGATGTTGAAAAATTTAAGCGTGTTCAGGAAAAGAACCACAAAAATGTGTTGTTTTTTTTTAAAAAAGGCCTTATAGTGAAAGACTTAAATAGCTCAATTTGTTTAGCTTATCAAAAGGAAGCAGAGGTGATTTGATTACAGTGTATCGTGGGGAGAAAATACCAGGTACTGAAGGGCTCTTGATCTAGTGGAGAAAGGCATAAGAACCAATGGCTAGAAGCTGGAGCCAGACAAATTCAAATAAGACACACATTTTTAACAGCAAGGGTGATTAGTCATGGAATAAACTATCAAAGGAAGAGGCAGATCTCCATCTCTTGATGTCTTCAAATCAAGACTGGATGCCTTACTGAACGAGAAGCTTTAGCCAAACACAAGTTAAGGGGGCTCAATACAGGGGTAACTGAAATGTAATGGTCTGTGATACATAGGCTGTCAATCCGTGCTCCATCCTAGTGCCCTCATAGATGCTAACTGTGTTCTGAAGGGCTGAGAGGGGGAGGAAACCCCTTAAAGCAGCTCCCAGAGCTGGCTAGATGCAAGCTGAACTACACAAGAGCCCCCTCAGGACCAGCTCTAGCTAACTCGAGCAGAATTTACGTTGCAGGCATCCAGCAGCATCGTGGCTCTTCCCCACTCCCATAGCACCCTCGAGTTTGCAGTATCTCACCCTATGCATCTAGAAACCACATTTAAGTTTGCATTTTGCAGCAGAAGCCTTCCTAGAAATGCAACAATGACACTCCATTCTGACCTAACAAGTAATGTTTAAAGCATCACTTTAAACTTTCCCCACAAGAGAGCGACAACAGAGAGCGGAATTTCATTCCATTTGTACTACTTGTAATTTACCTGTCATGTTCATTTTTCATAGAGAACCAAAAGTGGGATTTTCAAAAGTATCCAATGCTGGTCTAACTTGACTCCCATTGACATCAAGGGTTAAGCTCCTAGCTACCTCAATGAGAGCAGATAGTTTTTCAAAAACACTCATACTTGATGTAATGGCAAATGTTTAGAGCTATGTTGTAAAGAGAATATACTAGAACCACCGTGCTCTCTCTGCTGTGTATAGCATGGTGCTTCGGTTTTCCAGAAATAACCATGTAATATTCTGAACAAAGTCACACTTATTAAAAAGCTAAAACACTACTTACGGAAGTCAAGCACTGCACTTCACGCACTTCCTACCAAATTTTCAGATGCTTGCAGAGTCTCCCCCATGGCAACTGTGCAGCTCATAAAATGGCCCACGAGTCACAGACACATTCTTCCTCATTATGGCCTCTGTGAAATTAGTACACAAAGCCCACTGAGTAAACAGAGCATTTCAGTAGAGAAGAGGAAAGCTGACAGTCTACAGTACAGTAGTTTAGTTTACTCAATCTTCTGTAGCTTATGAAAAAGAATATTGAGAGGTGACTTGATTAGTGTAAAAGTACATTCATAGGGAGAGAATAGCAGATGCTAAAAGGCGCTTAAATTTAGCAGAAAAAGGCATAAAAATCAAGAACCAAATGCTGGAAATTACAGCCAGACAAATTCAAAATAGAAATAAGGCACATACTTCTGACAGTGAGGGCGAGTAACCATTGGAACAAACTATCAAGGAACTTTGTGGATTTGCCGTTGCTTGATGTCTTCTAGATGCCTTTCTGTAAGATATGCTTTAGCCAAACACAAGTTATTGGCCTCAGTGCATGTGTAACTGGGTGAAATTCTGCGGTCTATGATCATAGGAGGCCAGACTACATGATCTAACGGTCCCTTCGAGCCTATGAATCTGTGAATGATGAAAACATTCAGTCTCGATTACTCTGGATTGAGACAAACAAATAGAAATGAACAAATGGAGCCCCCCGAGAGCAAATGAGAGAACTGTGACTAATATTCTGCCTCTGAATGGAAACAAAATGATTTAGTCCATCCTTGCAGCAAGCAGGGAACCCTCTGCATCTCGTATTATGTACATAGCTTCCTATGGAACTCCAGAGAAAACAACTGCTCAGGCCATCATCTGTCTAGGGAAACCTAATATATGAGGGTCTGGTAACAGGCCTTTTAAGAAACATATTTTAACTTCTAATGTTTGCACCTGGTTACACGGATCCATGAACTGGAAAATCAGCTCTTTTCTGTTCTAATCATCCACAAATATTTCTTACTCACATGGGGAGTGGGAAGCCTTGAATTTGTTGTCCTTGACACAGATTTGCTAATGTACAGGTTGACAAGTTGTTTGCTTGCTGACTTTCCAAGATGTTTGGAGCCTCATTGACTTCATTCATTTATAGATGAACTTCTCTCATAGAGACTTTGCTGTACTGCGGGTGATTGCAAGGCTATACATCATGTTCCCAGTACAGGGGCACCTATGCTAATGCAGTAAGATAATAGAACGGGGAAAACTATGCTAATAACTCTCTTGAGCCTCTAAGCATGTCCACTGTGAACTAGATGCTTTCAGAGCCTAGCAGTCTCACTCAGAGCTGAGGTTTTTAGTGCTGTGAACTTCCATCAGCCTCCCTATCTCTTGAGTGCTAACTGAACATGAGTGATGAAAGAGAGATTTCCCTAAGGGATAGAGCTAGATGTTCTGCAGGCAGCCTTTGCTACACTTGACCTTTTGGATATTTGTGACCTGGCTAAACTGGCCAAGTCACCTGCAAAGAGTCATGGTGCCAATGGAAAAATGTGGGCATGAAAGGTGGCAGCTAGACTTTCAAGTCATTTCATTCTTGAATGTAATTGTTAGAATTGATATCAACCCACAATCTGTGTCTATAATTAAGGGGGTTATGTTATTGTGACAGTAATGCAGCTTTAAGATGGTATAATGTAGAAGAAAACATGATCTCTGCAGCCCTGGCAAACAATATTTTGGCCTTTTTACAATCAAGTATAGAACAGAGGGTGGAAAAGGCTTTAAACAAACACCTGGCTAGGCCCCTAAACATGCAGCAGGGAAAGACAGTAGAAAAGGAATCAGTCTATACAGAAGTGCTGCAACTCAGGTTTTATTCTAGTATGTGTCATACTGAAACAGAGCAATGCTCCGTTTAGGCAAGTGCCATGGAGCTGGCAGTGGCCTACATCTGATGTTTCAGAGGAAGGTGGGTAGAGCACTAGCAGGATGTGACAGATGTGTAATCGTATGACAAAATACACTACTGGAAGGCACAAATATACTATATGGTGATAAGTACAGTATAAGAATCTACACAGACTAGAATACCGGACAAGCTACACCAGTGGTCTGTTCAAGTATGGGACTTGCTGTACTTTGTGAGGAAGGAGGCTGTACCAGGCACTATTTTTTCATGTTGGCATTAGGGCGACCAGATGTCCTGATTTTACAGGGACAGTCCCAATTTTTGGGTCTTTTTCTTATATAGGCTCCTATTACCCCTCACCCTCTGTTTCCATTTTTCACATTTCCTATCTGGTCACTCTAGTTGGTATGCTATGGAAACCAGAATTTGTACAAAACTATAAGTCAACAGCTATGCTCAGTCATTTAAAGAGAGAATTGTTTTCTGAGTTACTTTCGCTTTCTAGCATTATGAAGTCTAAGCTGTCCTCCAAGATCTTCCATAAATATAAGTTAGATACCAGTAAAGCTCCCCTCTTTCCCCCCTAGACTCATCTATAAATTTTCTTTGGAGCTAGTTCCTCATTTTAAGCCTCTTCCATCTTTCCACAAACCATCTCCATGGTAATCTAATTACTACACTGAGCCCTCCTCTACCTGAGAGAATTTCCCATTTCTAGAGAGAATCCATTTTCCTCCAGTGGAAAGACAATGGAGATAACTGGATTTGACCAAGATGTTTCTGCCTTTCTTCTCACACTGATGTTATCTGTGCTTTTATAACACCCTCCTGCCCCAACTGAGATCACTGGAGTGCAACATACATGCAGTAATGCTTGACAATCCCTCTGAAGCTTCAGCTACCAGCACTCCTACCATTACCACACTGTCATCTCCACTGGCTCTTGACCCTCTTCCTGGATTGCCTATGTCTTCTCAAACTCATGCTTTCTGCTTTGATTACTCTGAAATGCTTGATGAACCAGATGGGCCTTTGCTGCCCTTTTGGCTGTTCCTGTGATTATCTCTAAATTACACACCATTGTAAAAGGTGATCTTTTCATTAATTTATGTAAATAGGACCTTACTCAATGACTTAGCTATTACTTATGAATGAATCATGCTGCTCTGAGTGGCTGGATATATTTAACTCTCTTTAATATGTTCAAAATAGCTTCTAATGGGTCTCTTTAGCTCATTACTCTTGCAACAGAAAGCAGAGGAGATAACTGAGTTTGTCTGGCAGAGATGTGGTAACCCTTTCTGTTACTACCCCGTGATCAGAGTTTAAAAATACACAGCCATAAGTAACATGGCAGTGAAAGATTAGCAATAGTGTATTTAGACTTTGAAGGAGGTCAGCCAGTGAATTGCACTAAAACACTTATGGAGACTTCAGCCTGTTTATTCCCCCTTTCACTTGGGTGAAAGGAGCCCAACAATATCAGAAGTGTTAACCCAAAACTGAAAATGAGGGTATAAACTGACTCACATTTAAAAACAAGCAGCATTAAAGGGGGGTGTAATAAGAGTGCATCATAAGAGATGCTATAAAATTCTCATTACCATATAATTCCATTCTTTGTAGAGTGAAAGAATAAGCTTATGAGAAAAACCTATTAGCGTTCTTGGAAGGTGTTGCAGTATGAAATATTACAAAGGAGTTGCTGACACTTGCAAGGTATAACACTGTGATCCTTTTTTGTTAGATGTGGCAAACTATTTAGAATATACTGTTAGTCTTAACTACTATCTGTACTTGATGACATCATCATCATCATCCAAAAAGCTGTTGCTAAGTCATCTTTTTGGCTTGTCACTTAGATTAAGTCTCCTCCTTTTTATATTTCTCTCCCTGTAATAGAGTCACTTTCTCTGAACATCCACAACATCCCTGCCTCAGTCTCCCTCTCTACCTGGGCTCCTCATTGACTTCACAAAGGCTTTCTCATAGCCAATAACACCTTTACTTCCTCTGGCTTATTATCAGACAGTTCCAAAATCAGGTCCTGAGAGTACAAATCAGAAGTTCATGCTCTTTAAGGTTTACATATCATCCTTCCCCACTCTTCCTTAAGGCACTCCCAGGCCTTTCTTGGCTTAGCAGGTCACACCCAGGCCTATCTAGCTACAGTCTTCCCCTGGTGCCTCCCCCTAGGACTTATTAACTTCCTACAGCTCTCTCTCCCCTAGTACCTCTTTCTTCCCTAGTATCTCATAAGCTCCTGTAGGTCCCTTTCTAACTCTTCACTAAAATTTTCCCTGCTAGCTATCCAGGCCTCTCCCTTATCTATTCCAGTCACATGACCCTCTTCATTTTCTGCACCTGGAGAGGAGCATTGGCTCTTACAGGTGGGGCTGAGACCCACCTCCCTTTCAAGGACTAGCCAGATTGGACCACTCCCATTCCTCTGTATCATGCACAAGCACCTTCACAATGTAGCTCCACCTGCTCCACACATCAAATGCTGCCTTTGCTCTATCAATATTCTCAGTCTTCCCCACCTACTAGTGAGCTGCTCCCTCCAACACCTTTGTGCTTTCTCCCATGTTGCCCTGTGTTCAGGAAAACTGACAAAATCCAGCTAGGCACAAGTTTATCCACTTTCAGATTCTTCCTCTATGGCTATGCATGCCAGCTGATAGTAGTTATTCAGGCAATGAGACAGAACTAATGTTTGCTGTGCTAGGACATTCTTATATTATGTTTCCCTGGTTTCTCTATCTGTGGTTGTCTTTTCTAACCTAGATATCAAGATCATTAGGATTGCCTTTGAAAAATGTGTTTTGTACAGTTCCTGGCACAATAGGGTCCCAGGAGCTAAGTCAGGCTCTTGGACAACAGCTTAAGAAAGATAACACAATAAAAACAATTGCATCTGACCCTCTTCAATTCACAACTGTCTGAACAGATTACACTTCCACACATTTTCTTAATTGTCTAAGCAAATATATTTCATTCTCTTATTGCTTATGAACTGTTGATACTACTTTCAGTATTCTTTAACAGTTTGAAAAAAGTCAAGCAATTTTGACTGGCCACATAGATGAGTTTATTTTTCAGTTTTCTGCCTGAAACATCATCATTTTTTAGAATCAAGTTTCCAGCATGAATACTTGAAACACTCTTTGCTGCAAATGCCCTGCAATGTATGTTCAAAATTTGCTGCCAGCAAACTTGTTCACTAGAATATTCATGAAAAGCAAATTCAAGAGAGTCATGAATGCACCAATACAAATTGTTTTTAGGTAAGTTTGCCCAGCGTGTTATATCTGTATTAATAAATTCATTCAAAATAGGCAGCAGCTGTCGTAATCACCTTGCTTTGATCCTCATCAATTTAGAATTTTCCTTCTTTGATCTTTAAAATGGAGATAAATATTTCTTTTAGGACTGATTGTTGAAAGACAGTTGTTGCAATTCTCTTCTCTACTTTCCAAAAAAATGCCATTTCAAAAATATTTTGAATATTGAAGCAGAATGGAAACTGTTGAAAACTCTTAGTAGATTTCACTACTATAAATGTTGTTGTAATAAGATGTTTGTTTTTATCACTGGGCTCAGGGATGCTAACTGTGATTGTAAACTCTGGGCCATATTTTGACCAGCCTACAGGAAACCATACTTGTGAGGTTTCAGCCTGTAGTTTCCTACAACTGGTTCTGGTGTGAGTGGAAAGAGGTGCAAAGTTTGATCTCATGTAAAGTGAGTAGTGGAGGCATGGTTTTCTTTCATCCACAGATATTCTGAGATCTAAAAGGAAATGTCATGGGGATCATGGCAGCTGTTGTATTGAGATGAGGCATTTATGTAGTAGTCCAGGTCTTCTGCACTAGTCTGTGTCCCCAGAAACCATGCACTCACAGGGTTTCTGCTGTTAGCCATCCAACTCCCTTCCAATGGTGATAAAATCTGAGGAAGGGGAATCTCAGCTCTACTCTCCCTTCCCAGCTACAGCTCCTACCCATGGAACACTGCCCTGGGGTGGAGCTTCTCCTGGCCTGTGTCATGGAGCCACAACATTCATACATACACACCTTCTCTCATCAGTACCTAATAGTCAAGGGTATAGAGGGCAAAGGCAATGCAGTTAAGACTGGCTTTTAGCTTTGCCATAGTCAGGCTGACGCAACATGAATACAATCCTATTCTCCTTTGAAGAGTCCATCAGACAAATATAGGGTCCAATCTAAAACTAGTCAACAGTCCTGTTGAACATATTAGGGATGACATACTCAACCTTCTCCATAAACTCAAACTGTGCCTGAAACAAGCTTTTTGGAGATCAAACAGAGCTTGCTTAATTTCTTTTTCCTGTTATTTTTCATTATTTGCGTACCTGTGTGCTTCTGGGCTTTGGCTAGGAGTGGAAGAGGAAATGTGAGAACAGTGCCAGAAAGGCCAAACTTTTGCTGTTTTCTGAAGCTGGCTGCACCAGCAGTCTCATGAGATTTCCAGATCATTTTTGGAAACAGGTACCTTTCAAATAAGGATCAGCATTTGGTTGTTTGTCCAGACTTGGAAAATTTCACCCATCACCATTATAAATACATTTACATGAAAGGGAACTCTCTGATGTGAGATAATACTATATCACATAACAGCCTTTTTTGTTGAAAATGACACCATAACAAATAGTGAACCTCTCCAGAAGAACCTCATTAAACCTGGGTTCACTTGCAGCCTAATGGGCTTGTTTGTTTAAGTATCATTTAAGTACAAAACACTTCAGAGTTCAATCAATGTCAATCACACTTGGAAAACACACATTTGTAACTATGATTTAATATTTATGTGCATTACACAGCCTTTTTATTAATTGCTTCAAACAAAAACATCCCTGCTCAATATGTAGTGTTCTGTTTTCTACTGTCTCTTGACATTAAAGTTAATCAAATAGCTCTTTGTGAAAACTCCTACAAGAAGTGCCTCTCCACAACATGCTAGATTTGTGAGGCAGTTTTACTCATTGTAATACTGCCGAAGACAGATAAGCATTGTGTTTTTGAGATCATCACTCACAAGATCTCTGAAAGTATAACACCTAATGTAATTATTTAGATTTTGGCCATCATGAGAACAATATATCCTATACTAGACAGTGTTTGAGCACTTATTGCAATTCAGAGTTATTAGAAATCAGTGGGAGTTAAGCACCTAAATGTCTTTGAAAATGGATCCCCAAATTCTTATTAAAATGTTGCAGCTCACAATAGCATTACTACTAGAAAAGTACATATGATCAGCACTGAATTATTATATTTTTATTACGGTGACATGTAGGACCCCTGTCACTGAACGGGACTCCTTTGTGCTAGGCACAGAACAAAAACATGGTGAAAGATATAATGTATTTCTCCTCTTAACTAGTCATGATTTGTCTGCAAACTATGTTTAAATTTATTTATTCTGTGAATATTTCTTGGTTTCTTACTGTTTCAATTTTCAAACACTGTACTCTTGATTGCATAGCACATTTCCTTTCCTTGATTGGATGAGCTGCATAATCCTTTGAATTCAATTTCTGCTGTGACTAAAAAAATGTGTTTGCTTTTCCATTCGAGTTCTTCAATATTCACTTGAAATTCATTCTCTGAACACTCCTGCTAGTTATTTTATTAGAATATTTGTGGAAAACAAACACCAAAGCCATGCAAGCTTTTTAACTATGATGGAATATTTGCAGAAGTTTTTTGGTTTTTTCAGGTATTCAATCAGCTCTACTTATTTTCATGTTTTGGACAGTTGCACCAACACTTTAAGCTACATTATAGGGATAGATTAAACACACTTTATTCTAGGTTTTTATTTTTAGAAACTTAACATTTTGCCTTGCAAGGGAAAAGAGTTTTCAAATACACAAACCAGTACAGCAGTGCATGATGCACAGAACCAAGTTTACACCTCCCTTTTATTCCCAACGTTTTTTGTTGTTGTTGTAGTGCATAAAACCTCCACAGTTTATTTATTCCTTGATTATATGAGTCATTTAAACAGGTATCTCCCACTAACCTTAATTACACGTAGGTGTATAAATTAGCCACATACTGATTAGAGAATACATGTGTCTTCCTAGGGAGAGAAGTCATTCTGGATATGTATTTACTCTGCAACCTAGTTAGTACAAGAATCCATCTGTATTTTATTTTCACAAATTATAAAAGAATTAAAGTTTTCTGGACCTAGTTATGCAATAAAAATGAAAACCATATTTTGATAACCTCACAAGTCCATGGTCTGTGGAACACCGTGACAGAACATATGATTAAACATGACACATGCTATAACTGCTTTATGGCTTCACATGAGGATATCCATTCCTCTGGGAGTCTTTAGTTTCTGTGGTTTAGATATCATGGTGTGATATAGCTAAGAAATGCTCAGCTCAATTCTATATTAAATTATTTACTTTTTTCCTTGGCAAAAAAAAAATAAATCTTTTAACATACAAGTGGCTTAAAACCATTTTTATGAGAGTAGCACTGACACAACAGGATTTGCCATTTGTTAAGGATCTGTGTGTGTTGAGAATTTGTGGACCAATGTTCAAAATCAAGTCAGGTTAGGCACCCCATGAAGATGAATATAGGGCATGCCCTATGGTTTGTCATGTTGCAATGTCATGGAGTGAAAGTCTGCTTACAAATTAAAGCAAGACAGTTGTGGCCTACAGACATCCTGCGTAGTGACAAAGCATCAACAAGCAGTTAGGAGAGACTGCCTGCCACAGCAGAGGAGCCATTTCTTAAAGGACGATGTTTAGTATACCAACAACCACAATAACACACACACTCTTTATACTAAAAAGAACAAGGAGTACTTGTGGCACCTTAGAGACTAACACATTTATTTGGGCATAAGCTTTCATGGACTAAAACCCACTTTGTTGGATGCGTGCAGTGGAAAATACAGTAGGAATATATATATACACACACAGAGAACATGAAAAAATGGGTGTTGCCATACCAGCTATAATGAGACTAATCAATTAAGGTGGGCTATTATCAGGAGGAGAAAAAAAAAGTTTGTAGTGATAATCAGGATGTCCCATTTCCAACAGTTGACAAGAAGGTATGAGTAACAGTAGGGGAAAAATTAGCATAGGGTTATAATAAACCATAATAAAAGCCTAGATTTCAATGGCTGCTTGTCATTCTGTTTTTCCAGGTGCCTTTCTTATCCCCTACATCCTCTTCCTAATCATTGCTGGAATGCCCTTGTTCTACATGGAGTTAGCACTGGGACAGTACAACCGGGAAGGGGCTGCTACAGTGTGGAAAATCTGTCCAGTTTTCAAAGGTACGTGCCAGTCCTCCACTTTGTTTGTGGAGAATGTGAGGGTTTTAAACAAGTCAGATAACAAAAATAGAACGGATCTATTTTCTTCTTTCTTAAATAGCATGAAAGTTGATGGCCTGTTTGACAAGCCTGCAGTCTAAGGTCCTCTTGTGATCACAGAACAAGCCCAACCCAGGAAAAAGCAGGAGAATCTTCCGGGGGGAGGGGCGGGAGAGGACAGTCTAGTTGAGACTCCTTGTTCATTGCAGTTTTACATCTGTCAAAACTCCATCAAGGGTGCCAATTAAAGCCATTTGTTTCTTCTGATGTAAACCTCTCATGTTAAACTCTTTGGAATCACAGGTTTAAATCCGAGCAAGGTCCCGTGAGCCCATCACACTTCGAACATAGATAAATCAGGTTTTACCATTCAGTTTATTCTCTAGGGTTTTCTTTTTGACGCCTTGAAAGCCTGGGGGATTAAAACGGACTACGGCCCAGATCCTCAAAGGTATCTAGGTCCCTAAGTCCCCATTGGAGTTAGGTGCCTAAATAGCTTTGAGGTTCTGGACCTAAAGGTCTCTTCCCCCTCTGTCACCCCGCAGTTGCATTGCATACTGTATACTAGGTGCTTACATTTTCTCCATCAAACAGGTGGCTGTATTCCAGTGGCATCTTTTGTGGGCGTGTAGATGTTTGTGTGGGTGTTGAGATATATAGTTCAGTGCTTGTGGCATCCTTCAGGATGTAAGATGTGATATGCTTTCAGTGTAAAATATTAATACTTTATAAGGACCCATCAAAAAAGTGCCAGCTTGCAGTGATTTTGGATTGCTCCCATCCTGTACCCAATTAGATCCATCTAGCCTCCTAGATGAAAGATTCTGCAGTTCAGAGCTGTGTGAAATGACTGACAACTAACCCAAACCCACAACATATGTGCTCACCAGGCTTCTTGGTTTTCTTAGAAGCATAAAGGCTAGACAACATTTGTAAAACAATTGGTGAAGGGTAATGAGCTTCACACTGGCAATCTCCTCTTGGCTGAACTGGAGCTTAACTATGGGTTATCTTGAGTTAATTTTAGGCTTTTATTGTTGTGTTGAACTCTTGTAGAGTTTTCCTTTTTGTGAGGGTTGGAACTCAAAACGAGGAGACAAGTGCAGTTTTACTGCATTCTGCTTTGAGACCTTGCTTTCAGTTGCACCCAAAACTCATAGTGAAGTTTGAGATGAACAGACAAGGACCGACAGACACCTAATTAAAAGTATGCATGAAACCTTTCAAAATATAACTGCTTAGTTTTGCCCATTCCTGTTATCCTGTTACTAAACCCATGAGCGATACTCCTCCCAGGGGCGGCTCTAGGTATTTTGCCACCCCAAGCACAGCAGGCAGGCTGACCTCGGTGGCTTGCTGCGGGAGGTCCCTGGTCCTGCGGATACGGGGGCAGCCTGCAGAAGGTCCGCCGAAGCTGCGGGACCAGCAGACTCTCCACAGGCATGCCACCGAAGGCAACCTGCCGCCTTGCAGCGACCAGCAGAGCGCCCCCCATGGCTTGCCGCCCCAAGCACGCGCTTGGCATGCTGGTGCCTGGAGCCGCCCCTGACTCCTTCCACCCCCAGAATTATGACATCTCTAGTCAAAAAAATCTCATTGACGTTAGCTAATTTTTATTTTATTTTATTTTATTTTATTTTAATGGCAATGGGAATTTTACTTGTCAGAACTGTAAAATCTGGCTTGGAGGATCTCACAAAGTTTGATCCAAAAACCATTCAAGTCAATGAGAGTCTTTTCACTGACTTCAGGCATGACAAGATGATGAGAAAGGAAACTCCAGGTTTATTTCATATTTAGGATTTCATTAACAATCCAGTTGTTTTCTAAGCTGAGATTTTCAAGTCTGCCTAAGTGTGCATTAGAATCCATTGCTAAATGTTTGTATTACTGAATAATACAATATAAGGGGCATAGAATATTGGATTCTAAAAGAATAAGAAATATTGTTATATTTTAAATCCCAGCAATGGTACACAGTTAGTAAAGTTTCAATCACAGCTCCTGATAAGAGGCATAAATATATTTCAGTACTTTGTTAAATACACCAGAGTTCTTTTGATATATCTCTGGATTAACTCAAATCCATCACTGACATGAAATGTGCATGGTCTACCCTCAAATCAGGGCTGGCTCTAGGCACCAACGCAGCAAGCAGGTGCTTGGGGTGGCCAAGGGGAAGGGGTCTTTGGTGGCAATTCGGCGGCGAATCCCTCAGTCCCTCTTGGAGGGAAGGACCTGCTGCTGAAGTGCCGCCGAAGAAGAAAGCTGTGCGGTGGAGCTGCAGCTGAAATTTTTCTTTTTTTTTCCTGCCACTTGGGGTGGCAAAAACCCTGGAGCCAGCCCTGCCTCAAATTTATGATAGTTTCTCCAAATAAAAAAGCACTATAGTGCTAATTTTAGCTCTGAATAATATTGCTATGAAACCTAAGACTCTAACCTTAATGAAGCACTCCCATAAGGCAAGGGATCAAAAATGTATCTTGTAACCTTTACAGCACAGCCTATTTGCATCACAAGACTTTACAGGGTTTATATTAGCAGCCTGGGTGGGACAAAGTTAAAATAAATAAAAGGCTAGATCCAGAAACAATGGAACAGATTAATGCCTGGATTTATCCTATTGTTATCAGTGGAGTGACCCCGGGGCTAGGTTTGGTCTAGTTCCTTTGAATTTTCTTAAATTGCAACCATTTTCTCTCCAGAACTGTGGAAACAGAATATGTGCCTGGGGTGTTTTTTAAAAAAAAAAAAAAATTCCCCCATTTCAATGCAGTATACTGTCTTTGTGGTGGGTATGTACATTCTAACATACATCATCTAGGGAGGTTTCCACTGCTTTCTTTACTATCATTTATCAATATAGTTTCACTGCCCAAATGCAGAAGCCATCCAAGTCCTGTGATTTTTAAGCATTTCAAGTTTGTTTTCACCACTTTTTGCTAGAAGTCAGAGGTAAAAACTGATTCCTATGTAAAACATTAGTTAACTTTCTCCTGACCAACACAGAGCATGCTTGACACAATTTACTCTTAAGAGTGTAGGCTCCTAAGGAGTCAGCAGTTACTCCTTACATGAATTAACAACCTCTTTCTATTACATAATGGAACAATATTCTTGTAGCAGTTTCACAGACCATCTCCCCAAGTCCCTGTTACTCGATTTACAGCAAGCTGTGTCTTCCTTGGTTTGTCAAGGTGCATAAAAACTTGGTGGCATATGATTATTAGTGAGAATATCATGCCATTAGCAGCATCACATTTTGGGACTGACTAAAAGTAGAAATGAAGGCTTACACTTAGGTACTGAGATACCACAGTGATGCTGCCTGTACAAAACTAGACAGTCTTCACCTATTAGAGATAATCCAAATGGCTTAAATGCAGCATTCATTAAACACTGCTGCCCATAGAAGAAAGAAACCGATGGCACTGGCTGAAGCAGAGCAAGCGTCTTTGCACAATTCTGAGAATGAACCTCCACTCTGACCTGCTGTTAGTACCAGAGTTCCCTCTGAGAATATGTGACGGTGACGAATTGCTTACAAGGGTCTGTTTTCATGGTGAGAACAAATGTTCACTGAAGAAAGTCTTCACTGAAACTCCAAACACACCTCACGATATTCCAAAGAAACCCAGATCTACACGGGCCAATAGGGAATGTGCAGGGTGGAGTTCACCCCAGGCTGGAGGGCCCATGCAAGGCCCTGCGTACTATTTAAGGATTTAGGGTTAAGTTCTGCCCTTAGTTACACTCTGCCGACCCATTGAGGCAATACAGTAGCATGGGGTGAAAGTCAGGGTAAAATTTAGCCCTAAGGTTGAAATTCTCCATGGTTGAAGAGTCAGCCAAATGTCCGGGATGCCCTTAAATCCCTCATTGGGGGTTCCACGATCTCCACACACCTTGCATAATCTGGAATGAGTTTTCTTTTTAGATTCATGTAAACCAGCACGGAGAATGGCAATGGAAATCAGTCTGTAGTCACAATACTGTTTGCAGGTTGAGATGGGCAGCAGCCACTACTGACACCCACAGATGGGAACAGCAGCTGTAGGACTACTTCATTGCAGCCCCACGCTCTCGCCTTAACTTTATGGGGAGGGAGGTGGATTACACTGAACCTGAACTTTACTCAGGTGAAATGAATGGCCCTATTAACACAGGGCTTACGGCCCTCTGGTCTGGGTGAGTTTTCCCCTATGAATATAGAACTGGATCAGAGCAGAGCGTTGTTCTTTAATAGCAACATGTCTAGTATCCAGCAAACACAACAAGCTTTGTTAAACACCAGTCAGTTTCATGGAATTATTATTTTAAACGGTCAGTTTTTGTGTCCAGCCACTATATTTATAACCCTTTGCTTAGTTCTTTCAAAATACTAGGCAAAAACAAGCTTGTGTTTAGGAACTGCCCTTATCTACACAAACAAACAAACAGCATGGTTTAGCTTTCAGACAATATGGTTGGAGTATATTGTTGTATGTGAAATGCAATGTATAATCTAGTTTTCCTTTGTCTTTAGGTGTAGGCTATGCCGTGATACTCATAGCTCTTTACGTGGGTTTCTACTACAACGTTATCATAGCTTGGTCTCTGTATTATCTGTTTTCATCATTCACATTTGAGCTTCCCTGGACAAACTGCGGCAACAGCTGGAATAGCCTAAACTGTACAGATCCCAAACTCTTCAACGCCTCGGTGCTTGGCAATGGCACCAAGTACTCCAAGTACAAACTCACTCCTGCTGCTGAATTTTATGAGTAAGTGTTGAGTCGCCTTTGCTGTTGCTTCAAATTTCCAGTTTAGTTGAGGTGTTTGCTCATATGTCTCTAAAAGTCTCTCTCTTTAGGCAAGTCACATGTTCCTTCTGTGCCTCAGTTTCCCCAGCTCAGCTAAGTGATGCCACTAAGTGATGTGCAGTCAGAGACAAAGCACAAAATCTCTGCCCCACCCCCCGCCCATGTGCAGCTTTTTTTTATTCTATACCAAGGTGACACTTGTGTTAAGCAAAGGAACAATACATACAGAATAAAGCTGTCTGAATAGTTTGAAACTAATCATTTGCCCAACAAATTTTGCTTCTCTGCTTACCAAATATCTCTGAGCAGATGTTTTTCCTTTGCTGTTTCAGCAGCTCAGTGAAATGGGATGAAGTGCAGCGCAGGGAGGAGATGGTAGCAGTTGCAAAACACAGGGCTTGATTCTGTTCCCATTTAAGTGAAGCTGAGTTCTGCTATTGATGGTAACAGGATCAGAATCAGTCACATAGGCAATCGTTAGGCTTTCAGACACTTCAGACTAAAAGTCTTCTTCGGGTGTGTAGTGGTAACAGGACCCATTGCAAATGGAAATACGAATGACTGATGAAAATATAAAACAAGAATGCTGAGATAGTAGAGCATCAGTCTCACTATGAAAGCTTGGGTTCTGGACCCCTCTCCTCTTCCAGGGAAAGATGTGATTGGATTAGTGAAAGGGGAGCACTGGCTGGACACCAGACTAATCTCATCAACTGCTAAATTGGTTCAGACTATTCATGGGTATTTCTGTTGTGTAATTGTAACCATGGCAATGTATATTTATCTAGTGAGCACTGACCATGTTCTCAACACTGGGAACAGTCATTCGTCCCACAAGCAGCCTAACCTGTTCAGTGTGGCATACCTGGCTGGACTACAGTTGGGATCTTGTGGGTATGTGGTTACTGCACTGACACGTTAGTGACTCGTTTTTCCTCTTTAATGTTAGTAAATTTGAAAAGTTGGGAGTAGCATAGAGTACAACCAATGGGAGAAGATACAGATTGGCTACATTCTATACTTTGCAACAGTCTACTGAGTAGCTGTGATGGTGTAAAGCAACAGAGTCCTGTGGCACCTTTAAGATTAACAGATGTATTGGAGGTGATAATATAGGAACTTGATACGATGCTGAGCAATGTCAACCAGGAAATTGGCCTCTTCTTTACAGAAAAAAAACTTTTCTCTTAGTATTGTCGTTAATTACAGCAAAAAAATGCAGTAAATATTATACACTGTAGAATATGCTATTGAGGTGAAAGAAGAAGAGATCTGAACAACCTGGGAACACTTCCAAGTGGTAATTACACAACTTCTAATGTTAATGTCATTTTAGAAAATTTCCTTTTTAAAACTTGGGTGTATTCTTGGAGTCAGATTTGTAAAGGTATTTAGGTGCCTAACTGATTTCCGTGGGAGCTAGGTATCTAATTTGCTTTAAAAATCTGGCCCTCAGACTTGTTACAACAATCATCATAGTCATCTTACTTGCTCAGTTTACTTCTATATTGCTCACTAACTGACTAGTAACCCTTGGGTTCTATCCATTTTGCCATCACATCTTATTTAGAATTAGGAATTGTTGTGGTTCTCTCTGAATCAAACACACACCATTTTTCTAGGTGGTGTGATATCCGACAGCTTTCAGCCTGAGTGAACTTTTACTGCTCTATGAAACACAACTCAGCTTGTGACTCTGCTAAAACACAAGACTAAAAGTCAAGAGATCTGTGTTCTCAGCTCTGCCAAGTAATGTATATCTCTGGTGGGATTTTTAAAAATGCCTAAGTGAATTAGGAACATACATGGCATTTAGCTTTTCCTGGGATTCATAGTCCTAAAACTTGGGTGTTTTTGAAATCTCGATGCCTGTAGTTACTAAGAAGTAAATTATAAAGCTGTGAGGGGTTGCAAGTGCTTTTAGTGGTTTAAGGTTTGTTGTGTTGGCCACTGTGTGGTACAGATAATGGTAAGAACAGTTTTTTAGGGCAATAGTTTTGCTGTGGGAGGTTTCAATCTCCCTTTTGTGTTTTGGTTTGCCATATGGAGAAACATTGAACTCTCACTGGGGAAAATAGAAAAGAAGCAAAGATCCATTCTGTGATCGGAGCATAAACAAACAAAGCTACAACTCCTATCCAGCCTCCATATTTTTAAAGCAGGCTCTAACGAGGCTGCTGTGGTGGCACATAAAGGGGACAAACCTGGGTGTAAGCTCTACACTCTTTTGTGCCACTGCTGCCAGGGGCAGCTCTAGACATTTCGTCGCCCCCAGCACGGCGGCATGCCACGGGGGGCGCTCTGCCGGTCGCTGGTCCTGCGGCTCCGGTGGACCTCCCGCAGGCGTGCCTGTGGAGGGTCCGCTGGTCCCGCGGCACCAGTGGACCCTCCGCAGGCACACCTGTGGGAGGTCCACTGCAGCCGTGGACCAGCAGACCGTCTGCAGGCACGCCTGCAGGAGGTCCACCAGAGCCGTGGTTGAGCGGACCCTCTGCAGGCATGCCTGCAGGAGGTCCACCAAAGCCGCAGACCAGCGGACCCTCCGAGGCATGCCGCCCTCCTGGCAACTGGCAGAGCGTCCCCTGCGGCATGCCTCCCCAAGCACGCGCTTGGCGTGCTGGGGCCTGGAGCTGCCCCTGACTGCTGCTTAGAATCATAGAAGCATAGAACTGGAAGGGACCTCAGTAGGTCATCCAGCCCAGTTCCCTACACTCATGCTAGAACTAAGTAGTAACTAAACCATGCCTGACAGGTGTTTGTCTAACTTGTTCTTAAAAACCTCCAGTGATGGAGATTCCACAAACTCCCTAAACAATTTATTCCAGTGCTTATCTATCTTGACAATTACGTATTTTTTACTAATGTCCAACCTAAACCTCCCTTGCTGCAATTTAAGCCTATTGCTTCTTGTCCCATCCTCAGAGGTTAAGAACAATTTTTCTCCCTCCTTCTTGTAACAACCTTTTATGTACTTGAAAACTGTTATCATGTCCCCTCTGTCTTCGTTTCTCCAGACTAAACAAACTCAATTCTTTCAATCTTTCCTCATAAGTCCTATTTTCCAGATGTTTAATAACGTTTGTTCTTCTCTGCACTTTCTCCAATTTGTCCACATCCTTCCTGAAATGTGGCACCTAGAACTGGACGCAGTATTCCAGTTGCAGCCTTATCAGCGCAGAGTAGAGCAGAAGAATTACTTCTTATGTCTTGCTTACAACACTCCTGCTAATACATCCCAGAAAGATGTTTGCTTTTTTTGCAACAGTGTTACACTGTTCTCATATTTAGCTTGTGATCCACCATGACCCCAGATCCCTTTCTGCAGTACTCCTTCCTAGGCAGTCATTTCCCATTTTTTGTGTGTGCAGTAGATTGTTCCTTCGTAAGTAGAATATTTTGCATTTGTCCTTGTTGAATTTAATTCTATTTACTTCAGGCCATTTCTCCAGTTTGTCCAGATCATTTTGAGTTTTAATCCTACCCTCCAAAGCACTTGCAACCCCTATCAGCTTTATAAGTGTACTCTCTCTATGCCATTATCTAAATCAGCGGCTCTCAAACTTTTTTACTGTTGACCCCTTTTACACAGCAAGTCTCTGAGTACGAAACCCCCCCATACATTAAAATCACTTTTAAAAATATTTAACACCATTATAAATGCTGGAGACAAAGCAGGGTTTGGGGTAGAGGTTGACCACTCATGACCCCCCATGTAATAATTTCACAACTCCCTGAGGGGTCTTGACCCCCCGTTTGAGAACCCCTGATCTAAATCATTGATGAAGATATTGAACAGAACTGGACCCAGAACTGATCCCTGCAGGACCCCACTCAATATGCCCTTCCAGCTTGACTGTGAACCACTGATAACTACTCTCTGGGAACGGTTTTCCAAGCAGTTATGCACCCATTTAGGGTTATATTTCCCTAGTTTGTTGATGAGGAGGCCATGCAAGATGGTATCAAAAGCCTTACTAAAGTCAAGATATACCACATCTGCCATTTCCCCCATCCACAAGGCTTTTTACCTTGACAAAGAAAGCTATTAGGTTGGTTTGACATGATTTGTTCTTGACAAATCCATGTTGACTTATTTTCTAGGTGTTTGTTTGCAAACGGATTGCTTGATTATTAGCTCCATTATCTTTCTGGGTACTGAAGTTACGCTAACTGGTGTGTAACTCCCTGGGTTGTCCTTATCCCCCTTTTTATAGATTGGCACTATATTTGCCCTCTTCATGTGCTCTGGAATCTCTCTTGTCTTCCAGGAATGTTCGAAGATAATTGCTAATGGCCCAAATATCTCCCCAGTCAGCTTGTTGAGTATTCTAGGATGCATTTTATCAAGCCCTGGTGACTTGAAGACATCTAACTTATCTAAGTAATTTTTTATTTGTTCTTTTCCTATTTTAGCCTCAGATTCCACCTCATTTTCACTGGCATTCACTGTGTCAGACACCAATTGCTACTAATTTTTTTATATAAACAAACAAAAAAGGGCAACTAGCATTTCCACCATTTCAACATTTTCTGTTATTGTCTTTCTCCCCTTGTGAGTAATGGTCCGACTGTGGCCTTGGTCTTCCTCTTGCTTCTAATATATTTGTAGCATGTTTTCTTCTTACCCTTTGTCTCTAATTAGTTTAATCTTTCCTTGGCCTTCTAATTTTGCCCCCACATGCTTGTGTTGCATGTATGCTTAGCAACAAAGCTGGCTTAAATAACTAGCTGAAGATCTGGAGTAGGGGAACCCCTGCAGTCATACGACTGACAGAGCTGTCTGTATACCTTCTGCTCTTGGCTCCTCCCAGCAATGGGGCATTCCAGGGGCTGAGGTCAGAGAGCTGTACTCCAGCACCCCTGAGATGGTAGAATGGCTCCGGGAGAATAGGGGAGGTCCTATTTTAACTGGGGTAAGTTCCAGAGCCGTGAAGCATCACTGACTTAACTGGAACTGATATGATATGCATCTCCTGAGAATCTAGTTTAGTTGGGGGAAGCTCACACACCTCACACAGTTAATTGGTTTGCACAGAAACACAAGATGTCATTTCCCGGCAATACAAGTTAGTAGATAATTTTGGTTGAACTCTCCATTTATGTCTGCTTAATACCAAGTTTCATTAGACAAATTCTGGTTCCAATCCTCCAGTCTCCAAACAGGCAAAATTCCCATTGACGTCAATGGGAACTTTGCCTGAACTTGGACTACAGGAATGGGCCTTCTGTAGTACCTCATTAGAGATGGTCAAAATAAATCATAAACTTATTTGTACATTTAAAATCAGGCAAGATAAGTGTTATCTAATCTGCTTCTTTTATTCTTCCTATCACATGCCAATAGTGGAGTGATAGGGTTCACAGCTTATGCTCTGCTGCTGGGAATAATAAGTCGTAAGAGAAATCCAGCTAGGAATAAAATGTCAGCCCCACATTACTTTAGAGACATGTATCACTTTAATTATTTTCTTATCCTGTGGTTTGGAATTCACCCTGGAGAATGCAAACTGCCTTTCACCCGCTTTAACTTTGTTAAAATAAGTCATAAAAAAGTTACCACTTAAAGTGCCTCAGTGAAAAAAAAATTGTTCCCAAACCTATCTTACTTATTCAAACATTTTATCTGAATATAGACATAATGTATCTTTGTTCTCTCCCTTCTTGCTCCTTGGAAGGTTTTGTTACCAAACTGTCAGCAATGCATTGAGCTCCAGCTATTTTCTCAGGCCTTTAATCCTTCTCTCCTGTGTAATAAAAAAACATGTTTTACAAGCAAATTTTCATGTCCCATTCAGGGGAGCAAATACACTGAATGTATACAAGGCTGCCCAGATATGAGTAATTAATTGTAAAATGGCTAGGTAAGCAACCACATGGAAGTTCAAACAAGCGTGAATCAACACAGTCCACATCTATTATACTTATGAATGTAGATGTATGATGCATGAAGTAACAGTTTTTTGCAGCACATTAACTCCGCATCTGAGAATGTAATCACAGAAATCAAAATGGAAGTGACTTAACTTTAGTTGGCCAACTGCATGGTTAGTGGGTTGGACTGTAATTCCTAATAGGAAATGCTGCAACAAATCAGATTAGTGGGCCACATAGGCCACGTCTACACTACAGCATAAAATCGAAATTATTAAAACCGGTTTTATAAAACTGGTTTTATAAAATCGATTTTACGCGTCCACACTAGGGCACATTAATTCAGTGGTGTGCGTCCATGGTCCTAGGCTACCATCGATTTCCGGAGCGGTGCACTCTGGGTAGCTCAGTAAAAGAATGAGACCAATAACTTCGATTTCCGTCCACACTAACGCTAAATCGATATAGTAATATCGATTTTAGGGTTACTCCTGTCGTTGGGGAGGAGTACAGAAATCGATTTTAAGAGCCCTTAAAATCGATTTAAAGTGCCTTGTAGTGTGGACGGGTACAGAGTTAAATCGATTTAACCCTGTTTAAATCGATTTAACTGTGTAGTGTGGACCAGGCCATAGTCAAGTATCCTGCCTCTTGCCAGAGGCCAGTACTAGATGCTTCAGAGGAAGGTGCAGCAAACCCCAGTGTAGACAGTTATGGCATAAACTCTCTATAGGAGAGAATTTTTTCCTAATCACCATAAATCAGTAGTTTATGTAATCCCTTAAGTATGAGGGTTTATCCCTTAATTTTTGTATCCTCTTAAGTAACTGCAGATGTGTGTATATGTGTGTGTCATGTGTATACATATGACACACACACAAAATGTCTAACCCTTTTTTTTTTTTAATCCTGCTGAATTCTTACCCTCAATTTCTTGCCAGTGAGTTCTACTTCAGCATACATTGTTTAAAATTGTGTTGGCTTGCTCCATTGAATGTTGACTAACACAATCCTGTTAGCCTTCCATTCAATATAATAGAACAGAATTAGGTATCTCATTTAAAATTGTTTCAAGAGCAAGTGTCAGCAATTCTGGTCATAAATAAAATGACATCAGAGGCCAAAATCCAGTGCTTAATTTGTGCCACGGCTGATTCCCAGCACCTCTGGGCTTGGTGCATCAGTTATGAAATAAAAAAATTGCTTGAGTCCAGGCACCTCTTTAAGCAGTGCCAACAATGAATGGAAAGGGACAGTCTGATATTGTGTTGATTATGTTCCATAAGGAGAAAAATCCTAGATGATGCTAGGCTGAAAAAGGACAGGAGTTGTCAGCAACTTTCAGTTATATTCCAGTTTAGCAGGTAACAAGATCTAGTTCATAAATGTGTACATCATTGTTCATGTTTGAACCTCTTAAAGAGTTTTTCCCTGATCTCCTGCTGCAGCCAGATCCAAAATACAAATCTGAGGGTTTGGTTAGGAAACAGAAAAGTCCATAATTTTTCTGGATCCCTAATTTAATCACTTCTTTGAAATGGTCATTGAAAAGGAGGGATTTCCAGATGTTTCTGACAAAGCTTAAGGCTGGGTAACACTGGGGAGTTTCTCTTCAGAGAGACTCATGCAAAACACTGAGCTTGATTCTAACTTTGTGTGCCTGCCCATGGACCTGTTCCAAATCCACTGAAGGTAATGAAAAGACTCCAATTGACATCAGTAGGTTTTGGATCAGGCCCCATACTGAATAATGTATCCAGTGAATCTTGCCATCTTCTGCCATCAGAAGAGCCATAATCAAGTTACCTCAGGTTTATTAGCTATTCAGAAGCATTCAAGAAATATTTTAGCAAATTGTTTATAAGCCCATGAACTGACGGTGAACAGTTCTGTGAGTGTTGTATATTTGCTATTTTAACATGTTAGACATTTTGAGACAGTCAAATAAGTCAAAGTCACATGATACTGATTCTTTTCTCTGGTTGGATGAGTGTGCAAGCCTTTCTGGTACAAATAGTTGCATGCAGATTTAAAAACGCTTTCCCACAAATACTCTCATGCACACCTGCGATATTTGTTTTCCACAAGAATTCACATCAGTAAAATTTGTTTGATGCCTACTCATAGAAGGGGGAACACAAATGAAATGTGAGTACAAAGCAAACAAAGTCATTTACATGTGCTTGCATATTCTTAGGAAACTGTCATACTGGCTAGCTCTGTTTGAAGGGTTCATAAGCCTTAGCAAACATGATCTGAATGTAGATTTTATGGCAAAACCTGAAACTAGGGGACTTAGTAACGTCTATGCTAGTTTAAGTTTCTAGTGGGGCTCCAAGCAATGCTATATTGCAAAAAGTCAATAGATTACACCTGTCCTGCATGCAATACACTCATTTTCCATTAACATCTGGGAGCAATTCAAAGGGTTACTTTTCATGAATAAAGCCCTGTGTGGTTTGGTAAGAGTATCTGGCTCTCTGAGCAACTGCCCTGTAGAGGATTACAACAGCTGAAGTCAGCTCTAGAGCTCCTGTTGAGTTTCCCTAGATTTTAAATCTTGACAACCTGAGGCCACGTCCAGACTAGATATTAAAATCGATTTTAGATATGCAACTTCAGCTACGGGAATAACGTAGCTGAAGTCGAATTTCTAAAATCGAGGTACTCACCCGTCTGGACGGCGCTGAATCGATGTCCGCGGGTCTCCGTGTCGATTCCGGAACTCCGTTCGGGTTGATGGAGTTCCGGAATCGATGTAAGCGCGCTCGGGGATTGATACATCGCGTCCAGACTAGACGCGATATATCGATCCCCGAGCAATCAATTTTAACCCGCCGATGCAGCGGGTTAGTCTGGACGAGGGCTAAGCCAGAGCCTCTGTATGTGGACTTTCCCCAGCTTAGTATTAGAGCAAACTTTAGCCATAATATGAGAATGTGTGTGTTCATGTCCTTATCATGCAGCAGTCAAGAGCATTGGGCCCTGCTCCTGCAATGAGCTCCATACTGGCAAACCCCTGTACTTGCTTTCAGCCTCACTGAAATCAGAGTGTCTCCGTGCAAGCACCGATTTACCTGTAGCGAGCTCATTGCAGGATTGGGACTTTGGTTAACTGACCTGCATGGGAAGAGTTTACAAAACTCTTAGTCAAGGAATACTCCATTGGCAACCACAAACGATACATACTTGGGAGCACATGAATTTTCCTGATGTGCCCTTGCTGTTTTGCTTCTTACTTCTAAAGAACTTGGACATGAGCTAACTTGCCTCACTTTGTGCATCTGCTATTCATTAGAGCAGCCAATGGGTTAAACCAGAGTGTTCTATTTTTATTGGCAAACCACAAGAGAGTTGGTGCAAAAATCAGATTTAACAAGCAGCTGCTTCAAAGTGCAGCGGATTTTAATGTGCCTAAGCATTGTACACATGACAAGGGAGGCCAGTATTAATAATTTAAATGGCAACATTAAGTAGAGGAAAGACTTCCGTGGTTTGGGATTAATATTCTCTCTCTGTGAAAAGTTAAATCCCAAAGCAGTCATTTATCAGCTCAGGATTAACATTCATCAGAACCTAATACCATTTCATTTAGATCAGCCAGCAGTTCATAATATACCAGCCAGGGCCATTGATAAATTACCTGTCTCTGCGTAGGTACTTCCTAGTATACATTGTACATTACACATTTAAGGAAACCAGCACCAATAATTATTTAAAATTATGACCACAACCTGACGGACACACCCGGGTGACTCTTCCAATTGCAGGAATGAGCACAATGAACACATTGCAAATTGCATTATAAATGTCATTAGGAGGGAGCAGTAATTTTAGTTTTTGTAGTTTACATACGGCAGTCATTCTCAACCTGCAGCCATGGGCCGCTTGTGGCCCAATCAGCACACATATGTAGCCCATGTGACATCCTGAGGGCCATACAAGTAGTGTGTATATATATAGTGTGGCTGCGGCCCACATAACATACAGAGGGCTGCATATGCGGCCCACAATGGTAAATAGATTGATAACCACTGGCATACACTATATACCGTAAGTCCCTCTAACATCTTCTAACCAGGATGATTGTCTGAACTTAAAAATTAAAGTGATAAAGAAATTAATCTAGATCAGAGTAGGGACTAGGACTCTTGGTTTATTCCCATCTGTCTCTCTGTTAGGTGTTTCTATTGGCCTTATTGCTCTGTGACCTGGGAAAGTAAATTAAACCCAAATTTTCAAAAGCAGCTTCTAATTTTAAGTGCCACAAATCTGGGGAGACTAACTTGATAAGTCTTTAACGTCTGAATTTTGGAGGAACTGGGCCACTTGCAACTCCAAGAGACATATTTATAGGTGCCTGTACCATAACCCACATACCCTAAAACTACTTGTCCTCATCAGATTTAGATGTCAAAAGTTTTCCAAACATCACTGCATCAGTTAATATACAGAAGTTTATATTTTCTAACATAAGGGCTAGAAACATACTTCTGTTTTTAATATAAGCTTGTCAAAACAAATGATGTTTTTGCCAAAATATCAATTCATCAACAAATCACTCTGAGGACAGATATACTTTGCCATTGAAACCTGCCTTTCTGTATATTGTGTACGAGCATGTGTGTGTAAAATTCCTGCCACTGGTCCAACACAAATGCAAACTAATACCTCTTTCAACTACAAAATTGAGGATGACTGCAGCTGGTTTCACTCAGAGACTGGCAGGCCATGGCTCAACAGTCCTTCCACCCCCAAAGTCCGGAGATGAATTTGCCTGGAGGTCAGCTGGTCCAGCAGTCGAGCTGTAGCCTGTCATTCCTCAGTGCTCCAGGGTTTTACCAGTTGGATGGAAGGGGGGGTGAAGTTAGAGGGACCTGGGCCAGGACCCAAAGGGGAGAGATGTGGAATGTCTCCATCACCTCTTCCTGGTGCACCTTACTGGCATCACTTGGGCTGTTTCCTACTTCCCCTCACTCTCGCTGCAGTTTGGTGTGTGTCTGCTGCCACCTCCCCCTCTAGCAGGGAGTTCCCAATCAGTGTCAGCAGCTCAGCTGGTCCCGCATTCCCCAACTCTCTTCCTCATATTCACTTATTCTCTCTCAGCAGGCATCAGGGGAGGGAAAAGGCTCAGGCCTTTACTTGCCCAACTGGGGTCTTACCCACAGTCCAGACCCTTCTCCTGTGGATTGTTCTGTCCCCAGGGCTGCAAACTGGCTTCCTCCCTTCAGCCATCCTCCACTCTCTCCCCCTGCTTGACTGTTAGAGTCCCCCTCTGAGCAGCTCATCCATTTGGAACATGTTCCACAGCTGCTGAAGGGCTGGGCCTTTTTGACCAAGTAGTGCTCCTTCATTCCCTTAGTCTCTGTGTCGTCTATAAACTGTATCACAGTGGCAAAACAAGCCTTTTAATTGAACTTGGAATTATCATTGGACATGGATTGGAAGCATAGCCTCCATTTTAATATACTCAAGTTAATCTGTTTGTACCCTAATCTCTTATACTTGCAAAGTACAGCACTGTGAATCTCTCATTAAGAGTTAGTCACACAAATGAGCTACTGAGGAATCTCTCCATAGGATTTGGTTATACAAAGGGCAATACCACTCTATCGTTTTTGTTTTTCTCAGACTATGGCTTAAAAATATTTGTATGAACAATCTAGTTATTTTCACATATGGATATGAAGTTTTCTTTCTATTGAGTTTGGTTTCCTTGTTATGCTTTAATACTTCAACAGTTCCATAAAGGACATAGTCTCAAAATAGCTCACAAAGGGGATATGATGGACCCAAGTCAGAGGTGACCTAATAAAAATACCTACCTAATATAATATTGCACTTTTTATCCATAGATCGCAAAGCACTTCACAAGGGGGTTAATATCACTATCCCTTTACAGATGGGGAAAGTGACACGTAGGGAGCAGCAACTTGCTCCAGGTTACCCTGTAGCACAGTTAGGAATGGAACACACATCTCTTGAGTCCCAGTCCAGTGTTCTATCACTAAGGCTACCCTGCCTCTTCAGTTTAATGAAAGCTGTGAGTGTAAATGCAGGACCGGATCTTGGCTTCTTGGAATCCAGGATCTGTGATCAGAGAGAACCTAGTTGTATTATGGAGGCAGAACAGAAGGGAAGGGTGTAATAAATAGCTCACTGCTGCTGGCCAGTTGTGTTCTGGTTTCAGTTGAGATGAGTGGCCTCACTTGGATGGAAATTCAAGGATTCAGGTGAGGGAGGGGAAACAAGAGTCCATCCAGGAGGAAGTAGGGGAGTGAACTCTGTCCAGGAAGAGCAAGCTGAAGGGAGCAGGGCAGGTAGGAGGAGTCTGCCCATTGGGAGAACTGCTTTCCAGACACAAAGAGCCAAACATGCTGTTTCTAAAATAACAATAAAAGGGCAAACATAAAATCTCCCTGAGAGAGACAGCGAAGTCCCTGACAGTAATATCCTCCAGCCTGAAACCCCACAGAGCCCTGCCCTTCCCACCTCAGCAGATAGGCAGGAAGACTCTGCAGGCCTAATTATATAGTAGTTTATAGCCCTGAGAATGCAAAGGGCCTCAAAGGTGGTGCAAATGTAATTTCTGGCCACTTTAAAGCCCCTTTACATTGCCAGAGTGATGTAAAGTAGCTTTAGTGTAAATTACAAGAATTCAGCCCTTTGCATCTGTGCCCTTGACAAGAAACTGGACTAGATGCACCACTATGGCGATTCTTGTTTTCCTATCTGCAGGTTCCTCAGTCGTGTTTTCATGCTGTTCCAGCTGAATACCACTGGCCCTGAGTTCTGCGGTCAGGCTGCAATATTACAAAGCCAAAAAGTCATACTGATTTATCAGCTCTTCTTGTGTCTTGCTCAGCCTAATGTAATGAGTCCCTTATCTACTCTCTAATTGCTCTTCTCTTCCCCTGCCCCCCGGTAACAATATGGTAATGTTTTTCCTCTCTTTTGTTTTTCATCTTCCATCACTTTTTCTTAGTATTTTGTCTACCGATTTTCATACTATCCCTGGTTATTTTACTACATCTTCTGACTTTTGCCTTCCTTTGTCATCTTTCTCTTTGGCTGTCACTAATCTGACAGTTTCCTTGTTTTGCTAATGGAGTTAGAGAAATATATTATAAAACAGGAGTAATACCGCTCTCAGCAAGTTTCACACTCCGTCCTCCATTGGGTAGTTTTAGATGTAGACCTGCTTAAAGAGATTAGTGGCAAAAAACACCAAATAAATAGGTTGATTCCATTAATACTGTGTTTTGACAGGTTTCTGGATTAGTTGTGAATCAATTAAGGCTTTGAGAAGAGAGACAGGTGATGACAGGTCTCACTTGAAAATAAATATTCTTGTTTATGTTCACTCGAGCTGATGATATTTTAAATAGGTCTGTAGGGCTTGTGTTACCCCAGAACACATTAAATGACAGGCTCAAAAGCACATCTGCACAAAGTTGGAGATTGTATGGGATTGTTCTTCAGTTGGTGGAGAAAGAGGTCCCTGTCCAGGAATGGACTCTGGTCATTTTGCATTACTCTCCCAGTGCCAAGTGGCCCTCCACCCAGATGCTTCAACCCTGGAGAATCTCATGTGTCAGGGAATCCTCAAATGGCCTACAGCTGCTGTGAAGTCACCTTCCTCATCCCTACAGTTGCTACAGGGAGAATAGTTAGGAGGACACCCTTAGTCCAGCTGATCCCCAGCTGCCTTAACATTAAATTGCTGAGGTTTAAGAAACAAACAAACAAAAACCTCCCCCATGTTATGATTCTTTTTCCTGATGAAAGGAACAGACCTCTTGGAATCAAGTTTCCAATGCAACTACTTATAAACCCAAATTTGAAATTGCTCTTTTGGCAAATGTTCCTACCAGTAAGATCATTTGTGAGATTTTTCATGGAAAACAATCAGCTTTGAAGCATATTTGTTTAAAAATTCAAAAGAATATTTAGGAAAAATGAATGTTCAATGAGAACAAGGCATGCAGGATCAGGTTTAACTTTTCTGAATATCAAAGACTTGAGGTGGGTTCCATTCATTTAAACCTTTGCTCAAAATGTGAGACTTTGTGGGTTTATTCTAAAGAAGCCCAACCTATTTATGTCCCTAAATTTGGCTGAATAATTTTTTTTTGTTTAGCATCATACGGAGTCTATCTGTATATTTTGTTAATGTTTCTGCAGGTCTTAGCACTCATTCTTAAAATATAAACTGAAGCTCATCTTTTAATTTCTAAAAAAGAGAAGATTCTCGAATGGGCATCACATGCATACTGATCCATATGCTTTCATTCCTTACTTGTTATTGGCCTTACAATGAAATAAAAACAGAGCAGCTACCCACTGCGACATGATACTTTTAAAAGCATTTTTCATCCAACTAAGACTGAAATTGAAGAACTAGCCAAAAGATTATGGCAAATCTTTATTGGATATGATGAGCTAGCAAAGCAAAACAGTTATATTATTTAACTTCCCATTTCCTCATGCTGTGGTGACCCAGATTTCTAGTTGACATTGGCCTAAGTGAAATCTAGAACTCGTCAAAAATGAGGGGAGAATATTAGTGAATATACTGTATACACATACGTATGAAAACTGACATTTTTTTCATCAATTTCAAAATCTGAAATATTTCAACCAGCTGTCCAGCTGGAGAATAAGCGGGTGTGGGTGTCCATGCATTCATTTTATTTTCTGTGGTTTAATCAAAATAGAAAAAAATATTAACTTTTTTGTCAATTGAAATATGCAAAATGTTGACCAGCTCTAGTAAAAACTAAATCAAGCAGAGAAGCCACTGATGTTGTCATTCAGCTTTCATGTCTACTTGCAGCCCACAGGATGAGAAGTACTAAGCAATGACCTGATGGTGGTTTTGTTTGTTTTTTTGTCTCTCTTACCCTCTTATGTCTAGACGAGGTGTACTGCATCTGCATGAAAGTGGTGGAATCCATGACCTTGGCTCGCCCCAATGGCAGCTCTCGCTGTGCCTCTTGGTGGTAGTAATAATTCTTTTCTTTAGTCTGTGGAAAGGAGTGAAGACTTCAGGAAAGGTAGAGCTAATATTGCTCTTGTATCTCAATATTGTTCTCTGTCCCTTTTAGAAAGTGACTTTTGGGGGGGCAGAAGGGAATAGGGGTTGTAAATCATCGTACCTAAGGATGCCACTTAGACCAAAGCTGTAGATCTCTGTATATCTGTTCTACAAAGTGGAGTGGACATTTCAAATACAGCTCGTGTTTTATCTGACTCAACATTTATGTCATCTTTGCTCCAGTGATGTCCAGCATTGCAAAATTCTGTTAGCTTTTTAACTTTAAGTTCAGTATTAGTGGCTTGATATAAAGCCCATTAAAATCAATGCGTGAGTCTTTCCTTTGACTTCTGTTGGCGTTGGATAAAGGTTAAAGATTGTCTCTTGTTCTCTGCAAAACTTGCTTAAAGCTTTCATTGTATTTTTAAGGGCCTTTGCTTTTATTAAATAAACATCCATTCTAACTTAAACACTTTATCACTTCCAAAGGTTTCAGCAATTATTCTTCAAAGTACCTCAAGACTGAAATAAAACCTCCTGGATATTTACTTACACACCATTTGGATATTTTGAAATTAAGACATTAGACCTTGACACAACTCTATTAACTTGTTTGAAAAGGAGTTTCTAGCTTCCAAAGCTCAGAATGTTTTTGATTTTGATAAATTAGCTACCACCTCAACAGTTTTCATCAGCTAAAGTTCACATACCGTGGTTTAATTTCAATCATGTGGTGCAATGCATAGCCTTTCTTTATTCTTTCAGTGCACAGCCTTTCTTTATTTGGCTTTTCAATTACAATAGGGTTAAACCACCATTTATGCCACATATTTTCAGTAAATGCCAGCATTTCCTCATTTTCATGTTGATATTTTACTTAATTGATTAGAATAAATGCAACATTTCTTGACAACGTCTGGTGAATGACTCAATCTCAACGTATTGTTTGCTTCCAGAAATCCTAGCTGTGGAAGACATCTGAGAATTCTTGCTGTCTGTGGTTGCTTTGTATATTTTTATGGTATTTGCAGCAAATATCTGCTCATATCTACTTACACCTCTGGAAATAATTCACACTGATCTTGCTCAGAAGTTTAATATGACTATTAATTATATAGTCATTCCACTGCTGACATATAATCTCACTTGCCTAACCCATTTCATACTTTAACATACTACCTATCTTTACTTGTGGGAATTTTCCTAGTCTGTGTGACCGGTAGCTAACAGTTCTTTTTTGCTAGGACAACGCCCCTTATGAAAAAAACAATCAAGACGTCCTCCAGAGAACAGAAGAGACAAATGCAACAAAGGGACAGCCGGATTCTCCAGTATGTTTATAAAACTTCCTGTTTTTGTAACAGTAGGTTAATTAACATTTGGTGTCTGTCTGTTCCCTGCAGGTTGTGTGGATAACAGCCACTTTGCCTTACGTTGTATTATTTGTATTGTTAATCCATGGAATCACATTGCCTGGTGCATACAATGGAATAAATGCTTACCTTCACATAGATTTCAGAAGGTTAAAAGAAGCTACGGTAAGTTCTCTCCTCCATCTTCGCTTCCTATAATGCAATAATAGTACTCACAGAACCTCCTAACTATTGTCCACGTTAATAGAAATGGAAGCGGTTATTAAATTATTAGTGTTAGTTTCTAAAAGGATGTATTTATGTTTGTTGGCACATGAACATTACGCTAGTTTCTCTACTGTGCTGAGTTTGTGGCTCTCTGATGATGAGGAGAGCATCAGGGAGCCATATCAGGATGAATCTGTACAATTCTGGGCGTTGGTGCTGGTAGAATAGTCTAGGGGCTATTTCAGCTTATTCCTGCTTCCAGTGGTCCCTAAGAAACTGTACATGTTTTGACCACACACCCTACCTATGCTGACGTGCTTCCTGGCTGGCCACGGGGTGGTCCAAAAGCTCTGTGCCAGTTGAGAGCTCCTGCATACTGGGGAAATAGTTGGTAAGATCTGGTTATTTTCTGGCCCTTTATGTTGAGCAGTTGCTGGTAGAAGATAATGAGCAGAGCAGATTGAAATTTTTCCATTGAAAAATAATGTCTAGAAAATAGTTTTTAATTGAAAATGAAAATTTTCATGGGGGAAAAATCATTTTGGATTATGTTTCCCAGTTTGAATAAAGAACAGGAGTACCTGTGGCACCTTAGAGACTAACAAATTTATTTCAGCATAAGCTTTCATCGGCTACAGCTCACTTCTTCGGATGCATAGAATGGAACACACAGACAGGAGATATTTGTACAATAGATATTTGTATAAATATCTCCTGTCTGTGTGTTCCATTCTATGCATCCGAAGAAGTAAGTTGTAGCCCACGAAAGCTTATGCCGAAATAAATTTGTTAGTCTCTGAGGTGCCACAAGTACTCCTGTTCTTTTTGCGGATACAGACTAACACAGCTGCTACTCTGAAACCAGTTTGAATAGGCACTTGAAATTTTGGGTGAGTATCTGAACTAAGGTTTGGTACTGAATACCTTACTTGTCAGGGCCATTCCAGTGCAAGCCATTTTATTGTACTTTATAATGACTGAGACTTTCAGTAGTAAGGAATTAGCAACTTGAAGTACATGTGTTTATAGCTTTTCCTTACATTGTAAGCCAGCCTAAGCAAATGTGCCCACATGAATTCAATTTGTAGTCAATATAGTCCTTAGTGTCCTGAGAACTTTCAACTTACTATATATTAGAATAACTTCTGCCCTCAGCCCACAGTATTAAAAAGATGTGCAAGTCAACTCACTCAAATTCGTTATGAAATTACCTGCCTTTCCAAAGCCCCGGAGGGCAGTAATTTAGTGATCACAAACAGATTTTATCCCAGGGGTTTTTTTGTTTGTTTTGTTTTTTGTTTTTTGTTTTCTACTTAGTGGAGAAAAAAGAACCAGTGCTTAAACAATGGCAACCCCTTGGTAAGACCAACTTGAAAATGTTAAGTGCTTTTCAAATAGATACAAAATAGAAAACTGGAAAAACACAAGAAGAATAAACAAACTGGCATGAAAACACTTAAAGAGAGGCCCATCACAGTTAGAAAAACTAGACAAAGTTAATACGAAGCCTGAGTACCAAAATCCAGGACTACTGCATGTGTTGTAATGAAAACAGCCTCTCCACTCCTTTTGGGGGGAAGTGGAGAAGGGGGAAAGTGTTAATTTTATCCACTGTGTGCAGCAGCCAATGTTCAGGTCTCCTCATTGACGGTAGGTTGCAGTATAGCACAGCACGTCTTCAAATCTGAGCCCACTCCACTTTGGGGTGCATTGAATCCAGATCCAAATAGTACAGCTTGAGCCACATCTGTCACCAAAGCAATGTCACGCCCATCATACGAGAAATGGACTATACAGACACACACCCGTTACTGTATGTTATACAATACAGGGGAAGGGGCGTGAGTGATTTCATTTTCCTTAGTATTTTAAGTGATGTTTGGAAAACAAGAAATATTCAGGGCCAGATCCTCAGCTGGAAGTAAATGGAGCTATGCTGACTTCACGCCAGCTCAGGGTCTGGTCCTCAAATTGTGTTCTGCATTTACAGACTATATTTGTGTATTGCTTTTGGGGGATTAAATTTACACAGCTGCTATTTGGCTAGCCACAAAGATATTTGTTTGAGACCAGATTTTCCAGATTACTTATATAAAAGAGACAGACAGACAGACAGAGACAATGCTTGCAGGATGATGAAAGATGGAAGACAATTTACAAGGAAGAGGAAAGCCAAGTTTCCTTCTTCTTTCTGCAACCCCCTGTTGAGGAGCCTGGGGCCCCTGCTGGCTCTACTGAGTGTTTATGTGCTTAATCCTTGTTATTGGGCCTCTGGGAGATTTGACAGCTGCCCAAGTATCAGTTCAGTGTGTTTCTGAAAGAGCCTGGGACTTATGAATATTTTTTCCCCATGAAGAACAGCAGCAAATAAAAGTCACAGATAAATTGCACTGTTCTACAATCTGCTCTGCCACTGGATCAAAAGTCCTAATGTAAAAGGCATAAGGTCCCCTCATGCCAAGAGTTTATAAGGCTCACTACTGCAAGGTGTTCAGCACCTCGTGAGAGGCTTCCATTGCCAGCAACCCCCGCACTGTGCCAGATCAGACCCATCAAGAATGCAGATAGAAATGTTGGTTTGAAGGGATCTGAAGGAAACAGGGCCTGCGTGCATTCCTTGTTGAAAGTCCAGCAGCACAAAGCTTGATACTGTTGGCTCCACGGCACAAAAAGCAAGTGATTGACTTAAAAATCAGTGTAAATGGCAGCTGTACTTCTGTTCCACAAAAGGAACAACAGTGGGTGCTTAATAAAACCAGAGCCATCAGGAATTCTAGTCCAGGAAGGAGGTATTTGCTGCTTTGGACGTCATAAAAAGTTTCCTGAAAGTTACATCATGTCTGGGGATTCACTTAGTATTTCTCCTTCCTCTCTGTATTGTGCAGTAACATTGAAAGTCCATACATGGAAGAGAAAGTGTAGGAACAAAAGTTAGAGTAATATAAACAGGAAGGAAGCTTGGAGTGCAAGACTGGCTACAGCCTCCCAGCCTTTTTGGTAATGGTACATAAAAATTTAAATACTAAAGGACACAGTTAAACTGAATCATGGCATGAGTCAGAAGTGACTCTATTGAAATTAGTAGAATAACATTGATGTAAATTGTAGACGAACCCAGCCCCATTGTCTCTGTGTTGCATCCTGTTTGTTAATACAAGGAATATTTTGCATGGAACCTTGACTTTTTAGTGACTTGTGTAAACTGCTTCTTACTCCTTATCTTGATCCTCACAGCAGCTAATTGGGTTAACACAGAGGATTATTTCAATCCAAGGTTCAGATTTAGCAAGGCCCAAAAGCACATGTCTAACTCTAAGACCATGCTTAAATCCATCCCTCTACAGCATGTGCTAAAGTCTTCTTATAGCCAGTGAGACTTAAGTGCTTTTGAATGGAGCCAAAAATACAGAACTGGCGTAAGCAGCTACAAATCCAGTGGCAGGACACGCAGTGACAAAGAGCCAGTGACCTATCAAAAAGCAATACAAGGACCTTGGGGGGTCAATATGGCATTCCCAAGTATAGTTTATTTTTAAAATATCCTTGTGTTTAGATTTTGTACAACTTTTCCAACAAGTGGGATGCGGAGTGTTAGCAGCACCAGCAGCTGATAGCAATACATCTTAGAGGTTTTTTTGCTCAACACACACCCACGGGTGTTTTAGCCTACGGCTATATTTGGCAGATTCAGCTAAACCCAAACATTCTGAGTCTGTGAGGTGCTATGTACTCTCAGCTCCCCTTACCTTCAAAACCTCTTGGGACTGAGCCGTGAGCTTTTCATTTCTCAGTGTGACACTTGAGAGCAGAGATGTTTGAAAACCTTCATAAAACAGTTAATCTGAACTCCTCTGCCTAGTTTAAAATCCAGGCATTGTCTCTGGACACGGGCTATATACAGTCTGAATAGATGAAGTGTGTGGGACTTAATGACTATAATAAAATAATTCTTGGCCCTTTAAATGAGTGAGAATGGAAGAGGAATCTCTCTTAGAAGTCCTATTCACAGCATGTCAATCAGACTCCAACCTCTGATGGAAGAAAGCATCATATAAACTGTAATTACAGCCCCATGCAATAAACTCTCCTATGGGAAAGGACAACATTCCATAACATCTAGCTTGTTAACTATTTTTAATTCTGACTGTGCAATCCAAATTAACCCAGCACTAGTGGGAAGTATATTGCCACAGCACAGCAAAAAAATCAATTAATCATTTCTGTACTCTGTGGAAGTTCAATAAGCAACCAGCTCTCCTCTAATGCCACTCTGCACATACTTAGGTTTTGCTATTGCTTTAGATTTTGCCTCTTTGTTGAAATAGTCCAGTCCTTGACAGTATCCCATGCCTTGGTTCTTGATGGGCTGGGAAACATTTATGGTTCTGTAGTCATGGAGAGTGATCAGATATTATTTCAATAGATATCCAAAGCTAGTTCTAACTGTACAGTTCTGGCATGTCACTCAACTTTTCTCTTTTAAACTGAGCAAACACATCTAATAATTTCCATCTCTTTCTGCAGGTATGGATTGACGCAGCCACTCAGATCTTTTACTCTTTAGGAGCTGGGTTTGGAGTTTTAATTGCATTTGCTAGTTATAATAAGTTTGACAACAACTGTTATAGGTAAGAGAGTCTATTTCTCATTACTATTTGATAATGACAATTGATTTTAAAAAGCTTTGATTTCAGACTCACTTTACTTACACTCTGACACCAAGGTTCCAATAAAATACATCTCTACCCTGATATAACACGATCCAATATAACACAAATTTGGATATAACACGGTAAAGCAGTGCTCCAGGGGGGCGGGGCTGCATGCTCCAGTGGATCAAAGCAAGCTCGATATAACGCGGTTTCACCTATAACGCTGTAAGATTTTTTGGCTCCCGAGGACAGTGTTATATCGGGGTAGAGGTGTATCTGAGAAATTTGAAATATGTTCATTTCTTGATACATATTTCACAATTCAAGAACTCTATTTTCATGTTAGCTTTGGATTTTTTTTAACTTCTGATTTTATATATATATAATGCTATCCTATATAATATACCTATAATATAATAAAATATATCTGTTTTATATAATAGTATGTTATACAGGTAACAGGTATATTCTATTATTTATTATTATTTATTTAGCCAGTGGAACTGATAATTACAAGCTAATATGCACCAGTGTGCTTCATTCACTTAATTGTGATTTTATTATTGACAGGCATTCTGGATTTGCACGTGAGGACCAACCCAAAACTTGAACCAAACTCACCCAAATTACCTCTTTGCTGGAAGTTTGGCAGTAAGAACCTGCAAAGTTATTGGCTCTCCTGTGCAAAAGTACAGGGTTAATTCTAGACATTAGACAGCTGTGTAAACTGCAATTATATTTGTCTTTCACAAGTAGCACTAGAGACAACAGAGAATATTAAATGAAATCTGATTGGTCCACAACCCCAGAGAAGCAGGAGGATGTTTCCTCCTTTGTTCAAATTTAATAGAAATGAGGGTTTTAGAGTCAAATCCTAAAGGGATTTTATGTTTTGGGATTACCTATCTGTGATTTTTTTCAGTAGGCCTTGATTTAGCAAAACACATAGTTCAAATTCAACATGTGCATATGTGCTTTGCTGAATCAGGGCTATTGTGCGTAGAGGTCCCAACCAGGGCTGGAGGTCCCATTGTGGGAGACACTGTACAGACAGATAGCAAGAGACAAACACTGTCACTTTACACTTTAATGTCAATTGTTTGAATATGTGTTTTAATTGTTCTATGTGTGTCTACTATGCTGCCTTATTGAAAAGACCTATAGAATGGAACTAGCTGAAAAACTTTGAATTTTGAAGGGATTTTACCAATCAAAGGGATACTTTTTTGGTACAAATTTTAATTAAAGTGACTCCCCAAGGACTCCATTATTTTGGCTAGTTTGGCCTTAAAGGACTCACGTTCTGGGGCATTTCATTTGCCTAGTGTTTGTGTGTATGTCAGCATTTGTGGGCCAGGCTGACTAGTCTCTTTGAAATGCCCTAGCTACGAGAAGTGCAAAAAGCACGAAGAGTGACAAGTAAACTCTAAAATGTCTTTGAGGTTTAATAATGCATTGCTTGTAAATCCAATTTAGGATTTTTTTCAAAAATATGGATTTTAATGTAGAATATTTTTAATGCAGAAAGAGAACAAAAATGGAGTTCCTGTAATATAGCCAGAGGAATAAACTGGACTGACTGAAAATACCCATAATAGAAAGCATCAGAGAACATCACTGCTTGTTAGATAGCCCTGTACTGGGCACTAACAGTTACCTACAGTAGCTCCTTTTGAAAATACCTGTTAGTAAAAGCTAGGAAGCAAAGGGCTTGGTGGTAACTATAGAAACAGCCCTGAGTGGTGCATAAGCCACACCATCGCAGAAGTAGACGGGTAGCAGCTAGCTGCTGGTATAGGCAGCACACCGAGCATCAGCTCAGCAGCAATGGGGTAGAACCAACACTCTTCCCATTTCCCACCCATCTCCACCAGCCTGCCCAGAAGGGGAGAAAGTGGGCATGAAGCCCATGAAGGGGTATAAGGGAGTCCTTATTCCCTGCCTCAGCCAGTAGCCTAGTCACGGGTCTCACCAAAAGGGCTTGCACAGACACACAGTGACACTTGAATGGTAAGCCTGGTTTAGAAAGATCTAATATTTGCAGGAATATAGTAGTGTATATTACCATAAAGAGGAAAATGGGCGCCTACATTGCCTTTAACAAACACACCTGTAGCAGTCTATAAAAAGCACAACAGACCATATAGATTTTAGTTTGCTGAAATGATCTGTTAAATTTGTTCAATTCTCTGAACACAGGGCTTGATCCAAAGCCTTTTCAAGTCCATGGAGAGACTCCAACTGATTTTAATGAGCTTTGGACCAAGCCTGCTGTAACTTTAGATTCACAAGTGGGTTTCATGTTAGGTGACATTAATGTGGGTAATGCTGTAGTGAAAATGACACTTGTAATAATAGCTATTCTCCAAAGTGGCAATCATTGCATTCTACAATTAGGTTAACATTAATCTTACAGATTTCTAGGAAGCCTGGCTTTAAGACGTTTCCTACATAATTGTTTTATTTTGTATCCTGAGTAAATTTGCCATGAAACAGAAAAAGAAATACACTCTGGAACTTAAAAAAAAAATGCCTTCAGGCAATACCCAAAATTACATTAAACTGTGCTGAGCTTATTACACTTGTCTTATGTTGTTTCCCAGAATCACTCTTGCTGTATTGTAGAGTGATCTGCAGTGTTTCTAAAATATTATGTTTTATCTTTAATCCTATAACAAGCTTCCATTCAAAGACAATTGACACTTAAATGAATCCATTCTTTGGTAAAATACTGTGGAGTATGTCAGTGACATCTTTATTACATTGGCAATGCTTTACTGAAGTGGAACAAAACAAATTTAAATTAGCATTATATTTCCAAATAAAAGGCATGATTCACCACCACATTATTCCAATTGTTTTATGCCAGTGGAAGTCCATTGAAATCAATAGTTACGCAGGTGTAAACCTACGGCAACACAGTGGCAAATCAGAGCCAGAGAGTCTGAAGCGCTGAAGCATTGCAACACAGCATTTTGCCAACTTCTATATTTTGCATGTAAATCTGTCAGTTTAAAGGGGTAAAGTGTGTGGGATGATCATGCAAAAGGAAAAAGCTACTTGCATGTGAATGCTCTGTAATTGAGGGAAATGGTAATGATGACCTTGGCCATAATATTTCAGATACTTAGCAACTTTTGTCCTAAAGGAGTCCAAATAATTTTAAAAGTATATGAGTCTGAGTTAGTCCTTCCTCTTACGTACACGCTACTCTACAGCAATCCGGTCAAATCTGGGGTGCAGTGGGGTAATTAAATTTGACAGAGGTGTAAACTGTAGCTAAGGCAAACCCTGTCATTAACAAAAGCACTATGGTGTGAGTGGTGTCCACACACCAGAGACTGGACCTCGATTGTAAAGGTCTTCTCCAACAGTAGACTGTCTGGAACTCATTATATCTACTTCTAAAACAGATCTATTTTGACAACCCTGTTGTGGTTCGTTCCCTTTTAACCAGGGGCCCATGAAGCCTGAGTGTTTCGTACTTAAGGCTGAAAGCATTGAACAATCCTCTGTGGAATGGAGTTCATGACATGACTAAAGCCAGTGAATCATATTACTTACATGTTTCACAAGGCTTGTCTTTATGCCACTTGTCAGGATCATGACCAGGACGTCGGCAGTTGGGTCTATCAGTCGGAGTCATAGGGGTTGCCTGGTCTGGGGCTTAGCACAGAGCCAAACTGGAGTCAAGGATCAGTGTCAAAGGACAGCCATGGACGTAGATGGGAACAGAGCCAAGAGTCAGACACAGGGATCAGAAGACCAGTGCCAGAGCCAATGGGCTAGCTGGAGACATAATTGGGCAGTTGAGATGGAGGTCAGAGCCAAAGACATCAAGGATGGGGAAGGGCCGGAACTGAAGTAGGCACAAGAGGAGGCAGGGCATGGGCAGGCACAGGCTGGGCAGGAGAAAGAAAAGGCACAGGAAGCAGAGTCAAGCACTCTGGCCACTACTTGGCCAAAGGATAGCTTAGCTCTGCCATCCCCTCCAGTCAGGAAGTACAGTCAATGAGGCAGGGCAGCTCCTGCTAGGGTCAGCTATGCCCAGTGTGTTGCTAGGAGACCGATCCTGCTGCAACTGGCTCCCCGATGCCACTAAACATCAAATATTCACAGTTCTGGGGAATTATCACGTTGAGGTGGAATTTTCTCCAGTGCTCTAGGGGAGCGTATTACCATAAGTTTGCATTGAAGAGCTGGCTAAACTTAAAAAATAAAAAATAAAGAAGTCTATGATGGACAGATTTGCTAGAGAAAATTTGAACAGAATAGTTTACAGCAAACAGCCTGTGAGATATATTTGCAGGTTTCATTATGAAGATGACAGCTTTGCAAAAGACAATGAGGTTTATAAAATCTTGCCGTTACTGATATTTAACAATGGGGAGAAAAGGGGGAAACATTGCCAGCCTCTGACTCATGAAATATCTAACAAATTGCGATCACATTCTTCGCATTAATGTACACAACACAAATAAATTCTAGAGCTAGTGCAAAATGGGGGGTGGGGAGGAGCAATCTCCTCTTTTTGTAAACATTTGGAATGTCAACAAAAAATGTTCAGTGACATTTTGAACTTCAAAATCACATGGCCAGTTGTAAATATGTGCATTAGGATGGGGCTGGCATTCCAAATTAATGTTGACAACTGTGGCCAGATTTAATTTTGACATAAATGTACATAACTCTATTGAATTCAAAGGAGGGTTGTCTGCTTACCCCAGGGCTGAATCTGGATTTTCCTTTGTGAGTCCTGTCATTGATCTAAAACAATAGTAGATTAATAATAAAGTTATCAGCGTTTTTGTCAGATTCATGACTAAACTGATGGTTACCTCTTTATATTTATACAATGATGATGGTTAGGTCAGATTCTCACTGATGTCCATGGGAGTTTTGCCATTGATTTCAGTGGGAGCCAGATGAGGTCTTTCCAAGCATCTTATCTGAAATGCCTGCTTAACTGGAAGGATTGATGAACAGATTCTATGCAATACCTTGAAAATGGCATCAAAGTTCACTAAAATGCATACTTGGTGTTATCTGAAAACATTCACAAGAGTTTATAGGTACGGATTGGTATTTGCTAGTATTCATTTCCTCATGTAGCCTTTTGTTCACATCTGGTTACTTCCCTGTTCCATTATTGCTGCCAGCTAAGACCAACTTACAATTTAATATAGTTTTTTAAAATTTTTGAACACAGATTAATTTCAAAACAATATAGGAAATAACAGTGGGTCTCTCCCAGCACAATATGCTCGTGTAAGCTTTTGATCATCAGGATGATTACTTAATTTGGCATGTTTCTCTTTTCCATCCAGAATTTTATCATAACAACACAATTCCTACCTACTTCCTAAACTGTTTTTCACTCAATTTTCTTCTCTCTCTCTCATATTAGGGATGCTTTGCTGACTAGTACAATCAACTGTGTCACAAGCTTCATCTCAGGATTTGCAATTTTCTCTATACTGGGCTACATGGCTCATGAGCACAAAGTGAAAATTGAAGATGTAGCCACTGAAGGTAGGAAGTTCATTTTACTCCAGATTTACTGGAGTGCTTCTCCAGTGCTGTCTTACAAATTTGTTTATGTTCATTTCAAATTAAACAAGACAAAGAAGCCCACCTACAATGGACCCAGCTGTGGCCCTGATTCAGAAAGCTACTTAGGGTACATCCACACTGCAGTTGGGAACATGTTTCTCAGTGTGAATAGACACACACACTAGCTTTGCTTGAGCTAACACTCTCAAAATAGCAGTGTAGCTGGATGGAGCACAGGTGGTGGTTGGGGCTAGCTGCCAGGGGTTAAGGTATTCACCTGGGATATGGAAGACCCTGATTCAATTCCTCCTTCTTCTTGGTAAGGGCAAGGGATTTGAAGGAGTTTGAGGGGTCCTTGACCTCTCAGGTGAGTGCTGTAGCCACTGCACTCAGGGATATTCTGATGTGTCTCTCTTTCAGTCTCTCTAGTTGAAAGGATTCCATTTTGCATTTAAAAAATTAAAAATTAATTGGACCAGGTAAAGTGTGAGACTGATTCTGTAGTTGCAATGTCTAAGTACTTCTGTGCATCTGGGCCTGAGACTAGCTTCAAAAATCTAACTGGCTTCAAGACTGAGCTTGATAAATTTATGGAGGGGATGGTATGATGACTACCTATAATCACATGTATCCGATCTGCAACTGCTAGCAGCAAATATCTCCAACAGCTAGTAATAGGAAAATAGATGGGGCGGGCTCTGAGTTATTACAGAGAATTCTTTCCAGGTGTCTGGCTGGTAGGTCTTGAACACATGCTCAAGATCTAACTGATCACCATATTTGAAATCAGGAAGATTGGCAGAGACTCTGGTGCGGGGAGGTTCACCTTCCTCTGCAGCATGGGTCACTTGCAGGTTTAAACTAGTGTGAATGGTGGAGTCTCTATGACTTGAAATCTCTAAATCATGATTTGAGGATGTCAGTAACTCAGCCACAGATTATGAGTCTATTATAGGAGTGGGAGGGGTGGGTGAGGTTCTGTGGCCTGCAACATGAAGGAGGTCAGACTAGATGATCACAATGGTTCCTTCTGGCCTGAAAGTCTATGAGTCTAAGTTGTTCATATATTATGGTGAGGGACACCAATATAAGAATCTAGGTAGGTCAAATCTTATTTTCATGAACCTTTTTGCAGCTTTAAAAATTTAACAAAAGCAGAAATGAGTTTTTCTTTCCTCTTGCTTTTCAGGAGCTGGATTAGTTTTCATCCTTTATCCAGAAGCCATTTCAACTCTTTCAGGATCAACATTTTGGGCAGTGGTATTCTTCATAATGCTTCTCACACTAGGCATTGACAGTTCTGTGCGTATCTTCCATGCCTGTCATTTTTCCTTTAATAACATTTTCTGGTAATAAGTACAGAGGCACCAGTCTGATTCCACTAGGTTTCAGAAGCCACATGCTTGTGCTCTCAACGTATCTGTTTTCATACTTGAGGCCAATATGCCATATAGCATTGCACACAGCAGTTTGTTTAATCACAGATTCACGGTGTGCAAAAGGCTTGGGAGGGCCAACTAGTTTACGATTCTAGGTTGGGCTCAAGCAGCAAAAGCTATTACACTTTAAGGATATGATACCGCATCACTGAAGCTAATGAGAATTTTACCATTCATTTCTACAGCAGCACATTCAGAGCCTAAAAATGAACTTGGAAAAAGCACAGAAATGAGATGCTGAATTGCCTGCCTATGGTTCCGTACTATTTAGTATCAGAGATTTGTATTTCCCACAACATCCTAAATGATACTCATGACACAAAGGCTGAGGATAGCATCTAATTATATCTTTGATTTCCTATAATATGGAACTGTATTAAGATACCTTCCTTACAATAATAGTCTCATTGTGATACTTTTTTAAAAATCAGTTTTATTTACACTATTATTTTGTGTTTGTTCGCTGTCTTGGCAAAAGGCAACAATGTAATCTGTACGTTGACAGATAATAGATATTTAGGAATAGTAAAAAATGAACACTAAGATATTTTAGATTTAGCGTCCAAACTTCATTCAACATGAAGGAGGAGTATTTATACTGTCTACAAAGTGAAAATATATTGTCTTGGGATAAAAAAGATAACAGAAACTTCAACCCTAAATTAAATATTCTAAGTACCCTAACTTGTACCACCTTGTTCTTGCCAAAGAGGCATCAAGATTTCCTTTTCTACTTAACATAAAAGCTAATTTTCTTCTGGAAAAAGTAAATAGGATCTTCAAAGAACAGAACTCTGAACAGTCTAGTCAGGTTCATAAGGATATTTTTACAATTCTAAACTAAAAATGGCCAGAAAGAAAGTTAACTAATTTTCAAAGATAAAAAGGGACAAGAGAGGGAACAAAGCTGAGGGGGAAGAAGAGATCACACAAAGGAGCTTTGATTGTCCTTCAAATACTTGCAGATGACTTATTCTAGCAGGGATCTGAGCTGTGAAGTTCAGCTCTAGCTTTGAACTCTTCCTAACTCTTTAAATTCTGGATTTCACTTCAGGCCTGTTAGCGATTAGATCAAGTTGTAAAATTGAGATGCTGGAACCTTATTCTAAAAACCTGAGGCAAAGACAGATCTGGGGTTCCAGTCTGGAACTATTTGTACTGTAAACAAACATGAAGGAAGGAGAAGAGTAGATTAAGGTGCCAAGAATGACCAGTAATAATGAGTCAAAATTAAGAAAAGTAAAATCTAGATTTTATATTATAGGTTGAGCTCTGCTAGGCCCAATCTTGCAAACATTTAGGGACTTGTTTAACTTTACCATGGTAAAGCACATATATAAATATTTGAAGCGTTGGCACCTTAAATTGTAGAATAATAATTTTTCAATGGAAGGGGTCAAATTATTCAAAGTGGATAAACTATGGTAAATCTAGCATTTTCTTGTTCTTGATTAGGCTTGGATGTTTGCCTATTTATTTGCTGTTCAGAATTATTTTCTCACAGGAGAAGAGAAGGGGATTTGTCAACATACTACACTGAACACTTATATCTTAGTGACATCCCACCACACAGTCACAGGCCTTTGAAGACACTGACATGCCACTGAGAGAAGACCAATCCAATGTGTGACTCCTTCGGTTATAGAATCTCCTGTTTCAATTGACTAGCCAGACATATAAAAGTATTTACCGCATTCAATGTCATTGCCATCTACATGCACCATCAGCAAGTCATTCATTTTATAGAGACATGCAGAGTTTTAGTTTCATCACCCTGCTATCTGGAGCACAAACATGGCCATTAAAAACAGCTGAGGAGAGGAAACTAAACAGTTTTCAGTGTCAGAAGTTACAGCGGACTCTTAACATCCATTGGTTTGATTTTTGTCAAAAACAAGGAGACATTTAGATGATCCTGGCCAGCTGCCGTCTTGCACAAGTTGAGAACAAGATGACACTGCAATGGTGGGGTCATGTGCAGAAGAAGGTATGGTTTTACAGAAGTTTTGTAGAGTTGAGGCTGAAGGAAGCAGAACACAAGGCCAACTATGAATGAAGGAGGTTGGAAGATGCAATTTTGAGAGATTTAAGAATCCTAAATCCTCCCTGTCATGAGGTGCTCTGCTCACTGCTATGTAGTGTCTTTGTGGCCCATCTGGGGATGAGCTCACACCCAGTCTGATGCCCCCTCCTTCAGTTTCTCGCCCTATGATCTCTCACTCTTTTTCTGGAGTCACTCCCTCATCATCATTCAGGGCGCTCCCCCTTCATGGCTTGGCCCACCAGTCAGGTTACTATCATTTTGTCCTACCAGGGTATCAAAGTCCCATTGAATGACTGTCCCAAGCAGTCTTCTGCTCCATTGTCTAGTCTGTACCACTTCCCCAGCGAAGGCCTACAATATCCTAAACCTTTCTGCTGTTTCCCTGGGCTGCTTCCTGCTTTGCCTCTATCAGGCTCCTTCTTCACCCATCTGTAGGTACACCCTTCCCTCAGGCCCAGAGTCTCAGGGCTTCTGTTCTCCCGCTGGTTTGCGCCTTTCCTGCTGTAAGCCCAAAGAGCAACTGCAGGCCTTCTGTACTGCAACCCTCTTCTTGCTCTCTACTTCCTGGTTTTATAGCAGCTTAGCCTTTGCCTTGCCCAGCTGGTCTTCATCATCAGCTAAAAGCTTATCAGCCCTGACTCTCCACCAGGTGCAGCCTGTCACAGGGTTAATTGGCCCTTTTCTCTCGTCAGGCTTGTGTGGGATAGGCACCCCACCCCACACCCATGCTGACTCTTGCCAAAAGAAGTCTTCCAGGGGACCATTCAAGATGAATTCCATTCTATGCACCACCACAGCTACATCAAGTTGCTGCCGCTCATAATTATTTACTGGTTTTATGCAAGCAACTGTGGGGCTGTTTGCAGACTGTGTTTCCCTTGATTACCCACTCTACAGGCTGTGAGTTGGGTCACCTAGGACATTTGGTATTGTTACTTATCCCTGATTAGAAACTGAAACAAAAACAAAAAAACAGAAAGAAAATAGAGAAATAATGCATCAACACCCTTGTTCATGAACAAAGCCCCTTATTGACGTATGGAGACATTTTTCTGGAATGCCCCCAAATGTTTATGGAAAGAGAAACTTTCTCATGAACGTGTTAGTGGACAGCAAATTAAAAAGATTAGGAATTAGAGTGAATGTCTGTAATGTTCTTTTCAGCATGCAACCATCTCTACATAGGACATTAACAACGGGGATGAACAAAGCACTAGATTAGGAAGCAGTCCTGAATGAATAGATGGAGTAGAGAATCTGAAGGCTACTTTTCCACTTCTAACTTCTCTGAGTCTCTCAAAGTAGCCATGTAGTAAATCTTTGTGACCATGAAAAAATATTAACCCATATTTAAGCAGTGCACTGTAACCGTACGATTCCTGTTGATGCTTACAGAAGTCACATGGATAAAACCCCATACTATGCTTTGACAGTTCACTCGACTGTCAGATTAGCTAAAACAATGTTTGCCCTTCCCTCTGTAGCCCTCTGGTTTCGGAAGTGAATCATTCAGATACTACCGAGATTATTCTCAGCAATTGATTTGAAACAGAGATGTTGTTCTCTCCAATCTGCTGCCCTCCCACTCTCTCCTAACCCCCAAGTATTTGCCACATTTCTCTTCCATGTGCAGGAAATACCCTATACTGAGCCTCCCCCACTGCTTGACTGATTCTTAAAGAAATTAAGATGGATTGTTCATCCCTAGCAGGAGCAGGCTTGGCCTTAGGGGTTGGTGATTGGGTGATTGCCCTGGGCATGAGCTTCCAGGATCACCAAAGCAACAGCAGGACTGGCATGAGAGGGAGGGGGAACCACTGCTTAGCTATTTATTTATTTGGTGCTCAGCTGTATGGGGAGTGCCAAAAATACTTTCCCACCTGGGCAGCAAAACACTGAGGGTTGGCTTGGATTCATTCTGATCTCACCCTATGAAAAAAAAACCCAAAATGTTTGCATTACAGCACAGGACAAAGCTCGTGATCAGGAACCTGTACCCTACAGCAGGATCAATGAAAGCGTGAAAAATATTTCAGCTGCCACAGTCAATTTCTCCCAACAGCAAAAAATGGCTAACATATAGTGGTTACATCCAGAGGGCAAACTAAAATTCTTCTATGGTATTATCAAGAATTTTTATTACTATAAAATTCTAAGCACTAAGGGTTGTCTCTCTATCCCCAGTATACAGAGGTAACAATGTCGTTTGACTTGCCACATTGTTTAGCTCTGCTCTCCATTTTATTGTTCCTTATCAATAAAAACAACAGCCACCAGGTGAGGGAAGTTGAGACCTATTTATTCTGATTTCTAACACTTCCACTATGTGCAAGTATGAACAACAACAAAGAAGAATAATGCACATTTTACAGAAGGTATAACACCTTTTAAATAAAGAGAAAAAACTCAATCAATGTTAGAGATCACAAAAGGAAATAGAGATGAATTGCAAACATATTTATACCTTCTGTTTGTTTGTGGGCAAAATGTCTCTGTCATTACTGTCTAAACTAGACTCCTGTATTCCTTTTCCTTAGATGGGTGGAATGGAAGCTGTCATCACTGGGTTAGCAGATGATTTCCAAATACTGAAGCGGCACAGAAAGCTTTTCACATTATGTGTCTCCTTTGGCACTTTCCTCGCGGCTCTCTTTTGTATCACCAATGTAAGTACTACAAGCGTTTCCATTAGCAAGTTAACTTAACAATGCAACTATTCCTGTAAAAGAGACAGAATTACTGTAGGCTGAGATTGATCTCTTTGTGTACTGGTAAAATCAGCAAAAGCAATCTGCTTTTACAGATCCAGACTAACACGGCTACCCCTCTGATATTTTGTGTACCTGGGAAGTTTAATTATAACCAACATTATTGTCTGAATATTATATTAATTATTCTATAAATGATGCCTCTCCTCTCGTGTTTTTTATCTATCAATTGATCTCACAAACCTTTATTCCCATGCATTATGCTTACTTCTACTGTAGCATCATCATCTGAAATGGGACTATGGTCACTGCTTACTTTTGTGTGTAGGGGAAAGTGTTTTGGAGACCACGCCCATAAGCATTTGAAAACTCCCTTTTTGCAACAGCACAAGATAATCAATCAATAAGAAACATTTACTTCTTGTAAAATTACACTTCAGTACAATAATCCTATCACCCTTTCCCTGAGCATGGTAATAGCTTGGCAGCGTAGCAGATCATAGTTATTAATGCATTGGGTTGGATGCATTTCAGTGAAGGAACCTTCCTATTTTTGAAAATCGGGGGTATAATGCAACCTGCTCCCCTCATTACAAATATAAAGCAGAAAAATAATGGCTGCATACATGTGCTGGATGTGGGGAAAGGTTGCAGGGAACCCTTTGCACACGTGGCAGTCAGACTGTGGCTGTTTTTCCTGTCTACCGGCAAAGGAGCAATGCACTGCAAGTGCTGGCAGCACATCACACCACAGAGAGGACATGTCTGTTCTGGGCTGGCCTTGCTCTTCTCTGCATGCCAGCTAGAACCAGGAAGGTGAGTGCCACTGCTAAGCATGCACCCCATAATGCTACCATAGCATTATATCTTACGTAGCCATAATGAATGCACCAGTGCTGGGATCCTATGGCCACATCCCTGTCGATCAGCATTCCACTGACTTACAGATCAACAAGTTAGCAGAGAGTTATTAAAATGGTACTAATTAATTAATTGAGAAGTTTTAAAGAAGTTTTAAAGTTAACAAAATGCATTTTCCTGGTAGTTTTTTCACTACAGTGTTTCATTAGCTAGAAAGGGTTTTCAAAGATTGAAAGTAAGCCTTATAATAGTAATACAGATCATTTATACTTATAATAAATATTGACCCTTTTTACATTTTTCAGCTCTCTCTGTCATCCAATACAGCTGGACATACTACACCACTACCTCAATATAACGCTGTCCTCGGGAGCCAAAAAATCTTACCGTGTTATAGGTGAAATCGCATTATATTGAACTTGCTTTGATCCACTGGAGTGCGCAGCCCCACCCCCCCCGCCCACTTCCCCGGAGCACTGCTTTACCATGTTATATCCAAATTCATGTTATATCGGGGTAGAGGTGTACTTCCTTGTTCTAGGTTTCATCTGGGTTAACAATAGGCTTGGACCAATGGGTTTGAAGAAACACAGTGGGTCAGATCTTTAGCTGGTCTAAATTGGTGTAACTCCATTGACTTCAACTGTGCTATGACAATTCAGATCACATGAGAATCTAGTCCAGTGTCTTTCAAATTATGCACCTCTGTGGGATTAAATTCTCAAGCAAGCTAGACTGCACTGAATTGCCTTGACAGGTACCAATACATTAGTTCATGTCAAAGAAAAAGTTGATGTCACATGTGTATAAAGTAGAAATCAAATCCCCTGTGAGAACACAGAGATAAAATAATCAGCTGAATTTCTTCTTGAAAATCTTTGGGATTGATTTTCAAAGCAGTCTGTTTTTCATACACACATATTTCATCAGTCACCTTGCTGGATTTCTAAAATAAAGGCATTCAAATAATGAGCAGATATAGAGCAGAATTTCCCACCTAAAACACTATTCAATAAACAGTCTTTTGCTTGTTGCTAAAGTATTTGCCATACAATTCGTTAGATGCCCTATGTTAATCCAAACTTTGGCCAGATCTCCACATCTCCAGAGTTTATAACTCAGAAAAGCCTAGATAGCTCTCTCCTTTGGTTACTGTAAATAGTGACATCTCTAGTACAAAGTCTCTGTATGCTATAACAAGAGAAAAGCTAAACTATGTCTTTGTTGATTAAACAGTAAAATCATCATCAGATCTACAAAACGAGTGGTATTTAGCCTCTTTTTTAAATTGTTAAAGATACTAAAGACAAAATCCACGTGAGGAGCAGGCATATTCATAGTGGGTTTGTTTATAAATAAGATTGTTAGAACCTACCCAGGCTGGAAGTTCTCTCAGCTGTTTACATGGGATGAAATGGTATCAATGTCTTAAAACATTTTGCTTTGCTTCATTTCAAAACGATAGGGAGCTCCATATGCCAACAACCCCCCGCCTCATTCTCTTCACTCCATACTAGATAAAATGAGATATTTAATAGTTTACTCAAAGACCAATCAAATAAAACAAAGTCAAATTCAGCTCAGAGTGTCTGAAAAGCAATTTTGCAAGAATCTTGTAAATGCACCTTACAGTTCCAAATCAATGCATTTCAAGGGATGTATATTTTGGAGGAGAGGGGATATTTATGTAAGGTGAAATCCTGTCACCACACTTCAGCCACAGAAAAAGACACAAACCACAGCATAGCCAGGGCTCTCCTACTGTACTGGAGAGCAGACAATGGAGACTTCACAATCATTTGTATGCACTGGGCCACTCTACAGGAGCATGGGGATGGGACATTGGATCCAAGACTGCACATCCATTGGACCACAATCCTGGCTATGGGAAGAAGTAGAGTGATAGCAGCCATGACTGTGACACACCAATGCCTTGCAGCTACTTTGAGAAGTAACTCTACGCTAGCTGTAGTTTGGGCTCAATCCTCCAAGTTGCTGAGAAGTTCTGCAAGGCACCAAGAGACCTCAATTCCTACTGAAGTTACTGGAAACTGACGGTGCTCACTAACTGTGTTTCCAGCAAAGCTGAGTAAGAATTCCATCCATTTTTCAGCTCCCATTCTGAATGAACAACCTAAGTCCATTTGCAAGGGTTGTTCATTCAAACCCACCATTTTCCATGCAGACCAAGGGATGCCCAAGCTTTCCACTCCTTGGTTAAACATACTGAGATTATTATATTTCTACACATCAGACCTCTGGTACCTGGAGGATAGACTTTGAAAGTAGAAAAATTTTAATTATTTCTTTAAGAGCTCGGATGAGCCTTGCTATTTGAAGTCTCTGAGTAGTTATTCACTTCCTGGTGCTGGGGACGAAGCTGAGCTAAGCAGAGAGATCTGGTATAAAAAGACACTTGCTCAGCAAATTCAAAGAACAGAGGCAGCTAACTGGAGAGTTTTGGACGGAGCTGAGAGAAGGCGTACGAGAGCCTTTCCTTTCAGGTTCACTCTACATCTGATTTTAAGATGACCAGTGATGGAACAGTGGTGGTGACCCACAGCAGATTTGCCACGTTTTCTTTCCTGCCGAAACAAGAAGGGACTTCCTGGTTCATGAAATGCAAGTTGGTGGCTGTGCCAGAGGAAAACATTCTTGGACTGGAGAGGCAAATAGAGGTGCTACTGAGAAGCAGAGTTGTTCCTAGACAGGTCTGGGAAGCAGCTGTACCCCCAGGTTCAGGGAAGAAAGGAACTGAATGCCAAAAAGTCAGGGAAACAGGAAATCAGAGAGGAGGCCTGGCAGGTCATAACCACCAGAGGCAAGAAATCACATCAGCATTCCTCACAGCTGGAGACAGATGAGGATGATGACCAGGAGGAATTCCACACAGCTAGACGTTTCCAATCAATACCTGGTCCTCCATATGGAAACTATAGAAGATTCCTCTCAAGATCCAGCTGGTCCCAGGGAATGGACAACTGGTACGAAAATCAAGCATATCCACAAATAGTTTTCTAACTGTCCAAGAAAGACTGATGATCCTGGTAGGATATTTTGTACTCAGAAGAATTGAAAGATCATTCTGAAAGGGACAGATGGATAACAGGATGGTGTGCTGTCTTCCTGGAGCCAAGACACAAGACCTCACTCTAAGACTGGTAGGCTTCTGAAGTCAGTGGTCAAGGATCCATTCATGATTATTCACTTCGGCATCAAGGGACATCTCACAGATAATAGATGACTTCAGAGAACTTGAAAGTATCCTGAAGAAGAATAAACGTGAAGCAATCTTCTCTGGGATCCTTCCTGTCCCACAAGTGAAGGAAGACAGAAGGTAGAAGATTCTAGAAATGAACCACTAGCTAGATAAGTGGCGGAGGGTGGGAGATTTTGGTTTTGTGGTACATTGGTCGACCTTCTATGGGGAGAGGGCGCAGAATAGTTTGGTTCCCCTTCTACTGGTAGAGGCGGTCCAATCTCCTCGGGGTAGTCAGACGAGCATTAAACTAATAACAAAAAGGGAGAGTAAAAACAGGGGAAATACGAGCACTCATTTAGCACAGAATCAAGATGTTGAAAACAAAATTAATGAAGGGACCAGAAGATATGAAGAGAAACAATTCTTTAATTGCCCATACACCCTGTGCTAGGAACCAGGATAACAAACAAGATTGAATTGGAATTGCTTATTTATGAGCATAAATTCAATCTAGTTAGTATTACTGAAACCTGGTGGGATGATGTGTAAGACTGGAATATTAAAATCAGTGGTTATAACCTATTTAGGAAGAAGTGAGTGGGCAAAAGGGAAGTGGCACTCTATGACAAAAATGGCATTATTGGTTTCTGAGTCACTCATAACTCCAAAGAAAATGATCTTGAATGCCTATGAATCAATATTCTAATGCATAAAGCACAAGATGGAATATTAGTTGGCATTTGCTACACACCACCAAATCACACTAGGGGACAGGGTGACCAGCTCCTTATGCCTCTAACCATAATGTGTGGTGGGGAAAGCTGCGTGATCATGGGGACTTCAATTTGAGTGACATATGCTGGAGGTCTCATGCTGCCAGTATTAAAATATCCTTGGAATTTCTACATATTATAGATGACAGTTTGCTAAATGAAAAGCTGTTGCATCCAATATGGTGGAATTTATATTAGATCGACTCTTGACAGATAAAGAGGAATTGATCACAGAACTAAAAACTAATCATAGCTTAGGTACAAGCAGTCATGACTTGATCATATTTACAATATGGAAGCAGAATAAAGTCCAGACCAGTAATATATATGCTTGGTGCTTTAACAGGGACAGTTTCACAAAGCTGAAAATAGTTATGAATCAGATCAACTGGGAGGAAGAATTTAATCAGAAAAATCTGAATCATAATTGGGAATTGTTTAAGAACACTTAACTAGATGCCCAAAAATTCACAATCTCATAATCGAGGAAGGCCGTATTGATTAAAAAAATGATCTGGTTTAGAGGGGAAGTGAAGGTAAATATAAAAAATAAAAATATACAACAATAGAAGAAAGAGGATGTTGATAGTAATGAATATAAATCAGAAGCTAGGAACCATAGAAACTGATAAAGGAAGAAAAGGAACACAAAGAGAAATATATGACCATCAGAGTTAATGACAAGGAGGAGTTTTAAGGATACTGGGAAGAAGAACAATCCTGACAATTGTATTGGCCCATTACTGTATGGAAATGGTAGAATTATCAGTAATAATGCAGAAAGGAAGAAGTTTTCAATATCAATATCTATTCCGTATTTTGGAGGGAAAACAGATGATGTAGTCTCATATGACGACGACAACACTCTTTCCATTCCAATAGTATCTCAGGAGGATGTTAAACAGCAACTACTATAGTTAGACATTTGTAAATCAACAAGTCCAGATGACACGCATCCAAGAGTTTTAAAAGATCCGGCTAAGGAATCCAATGGATAGTTAATGTTGCTTTTCAATGTCTTGGAACACGAGGAAAGTTCCAAAAGAAAGAAAATGTGGCCATATTTAAAAGGCTAAATGGGATGACCCAGATAATGACAGGCCTTATAAATGAGGACTCATCATCAAATGTGTGTGTTTCAAGTGGGGTCCCACAGGAATGTGTTCTTGGCCCTACACTATTTAACATTTTTTTCAATTACCTAGAAGAAAACACAAAATCATCCCTAATAAGTTTGCAGATGACACAAAAATTGGAAGAGTGGTAAATAATGAAAAGGACAGGTCACTGATAGTTTTAATACAGCTATATGTAAATGTGTACAGCTAGAAACAAAGAATGTTGCCCGTACTTACAGGATGGAGAAACTCTATTTTGGGAAGCAGTGACTCTGAAAAAGAATTGAGCGTCATGGTGGATATTTGGGGGAACATGAGCTCCCAGTGCAATGCTGTGGCCAAAAGGCCTAATGTAGCCCTACAATGTATAAATAGGGGAAATCATGAAGGATGATGATAAATTGAGAGGGTTCAGAGAACAGACACAAGAATGATTAAAGGATTAGAAAACCTGCCTTCTAGTGATAGACTCAATGACGTTAATCTATTTAGTTTAACAAAGAGAAGCTTAAGGGGTGACTTGATTACAGTCTATAAATCTCTACACGGGGAACAAATATTTAATAATGGGTTCTTCAATCTCGCAGAGAAAGGTATTACATAATCTAATGGCTGGAAATTCAAGCTAAACAAATTCAGACTGGAAATAAGGCATACATTTTTAATGTTGAGAATAATTAACCATTAGAACACTGCACCAAGGGATTGGATGTTTTTATAAAAGATCTGCTCTAGGAATAATTTGGGGGACATTCTTTGGCCCATGTTATGTAGGAGCTCAAGACTACATGAGCACAGTGGTCCCTTCTGGTCTTGGAAACTATGAATCTATCATACTTGTTGGATTTTTTTATGCCACAGGGTGGAATTTACATCCTCACACTACTGGATACATTTGCAGCTGGGACTTCAATCCTGTTTGCTGTTTTAATGGAGGCAATTGGAGTGTCCTGGTTTTATGGTAAGTTCTTTTCTCTTGTTTTTTGTGATGACAAAAAGTCTTGTAAATTGTTGGCTGTCCCCATGATACCGTGGCCCACAGCTGTAAGTAATAATGGAAATGTGCTGTATAGCAGAAATCAGAGGAGCAGTAGTTTTAATGCAATGATCTTCATCTGATTTACAAATAGTGACACGAATTCATATGTTCTATGGCCAAATTTTGGAGCCTTGCACAAAGCCAAAATAAACTGCTTTGGGCTGAGGTTCACTGTAGGGAGAGACTCCACCCACTCTTCCCAAGGTGTTACAGCTGTAAATACAGCCTGTGGGTTGCAATTGTGCCTCTAAACCATGCAGAATTTCAGGCCAGTGGATTAGCCTGGTTGCAGAGACACGGACACTGCCTCTACCTCCCCCAGAACCTCTCTGCTACCCATAGGGAGCTTGGAATCTTTGTGGTCTCTCCATGACCTACACAATGAACACATGGTGGCTTGACCCTATAGGCTTGTATTAATTTCTTCCTGGGCAGTTCTTGTCTGATTTAGTAATATAGTGCATGATGAAATACTCCTGTAGCACTGAATTTTGTTTTGTTATATGCTTCAACGTATGATTCCCAGTGTATGAGCATATCCATCAATGAACTGGTGAACACTAGAAATAGGACATATATATTAACATGAAGTATTGTGTAGCAGTTTAGTCTCTAATGACAGTTAGGCACCTAACTGTCCTTTGTGCCTTTAAAAATCTTCCTCTGTAAGCATCAATTACATATATTAACAAGGATATGATGAGCCAGGCTTGGGAGCTTTCCATAGACACTAAGGTCTGTGTGAGACTGTTCCGTAAATCCAAACAGCAATCTTTCCCAATTGACACACATTGGTAATTCTGAGAGATTTTTAAAGGTGCAAAAGGAAGTTAGGTGCCCAACTCCTACTAAAAGTCAATGACAACTGGGCACCTAACGCCTAATTGCATGTCCTCCAAAAGGGATGCATACTGGGGGTCTGGAGGGGTGTAAGGAGCCTTCCATAAGGGCAAGACACAGTGGGAATTTAGGGACAACTGCGTTCATATTATCTCGGGGGTGCACAGTATACTCCCTTGCAGGCCAGGCTTCAGGAGATATTCTGATGGCCACCTGGAACTCCCTTCATACCAAAGTGGCTTTGCACCAACCCCAATACAATGATATGCCAGTGTACCCTAAAGGAGAATAATGCTCATACAAACTTTGGGTTCAATTCTGCTTTCAGATGCATGCACATGGCTTCCATTTACCTCCTTGGCAGTTGCACAAACAATATCTGAAAGCAGAATTTGGCCATTCATATTTTCTGCTCCCTCAAGTATTATAAACACAGAATGGGGCATTAAAAATACAGGACAGTTATATAAGGAAGAAGAAACAAAAATTGATTTTTGCTTTCCCAGTGCAAAAATAACCAAACATTGGCAGCCAGCCACTGCTCATTCTCCTCCAAACCAATATGAATGCATTTAGGTGACCTTAGCCAGAAGAAGAGCAACGGTATTTAGTTTACTAATATAATGGGACACTAAATCTGGATAGACCCAGTACTTAAATGACAGAAATTTTAAAACTGGTGTAATCTTGTGGAAAATGTCCTGTGTTGTATATGTCTGCCAAGAAACAGGTGTATTAGTGATGAAACTGTTGGAAAGCCACTTGAAATCTAAGATAACCCTGAATGCTAATTGGATTGTAGCATCTACTATTTCTAAATGTACAACTCTTCCATCTTGTTCACTGCTTTGCTGTATACACGTGATCAGTTGTATCAAATCGTCCTTATGTAGAGAATTTACATTACATAATTTGATTTTTTTTCTGACATATTTTGCTTTGGAAAATGAATTCTTTTCTTTAGTGGACTGGGTTTCAGATGCATAAAAGCTTCTTCCAGCTTAGACGTCTCACGTGGTGCTTGCAACTTTTTGGTTTCAGGTGCAGGGTGTCAGTATTTTTGCCTTAGAACTTTAAACTGTGTTTCATTCTGATTTGAGAAGACACAAGAAATTATCTGTCTTAGAAAGGGCCTGAACTCCTTTATATTGTTGGCATGCTTTTCTATTGCTAAAATGAGAGTTTTGATTGCCTCGTTTCTGTGAGGCAGCTAGGTTGCTCCACTGTGTATCAACAATAAAATGTCATTTTTTACTGTATACTAATATGATTATGTTTATATATGCATCATAATGATCCTGTACGATTAAGTGATAACAGAGTAAACCAGATTTTTGTTCCTGAAGAGTAGAAATGAAAACTTAAACTGTATGTTACTTGGACTAATAGGATCCTATGTACACAGGGCTCAGTTTTGCCAATTATTTGATAGCAATGGGACTACTTGATAGGAAGATAATAAACATGAGTGAAAGTGGCAGAATCAGGACTATATTTCTTCTGTTCAGCATGTGATGATCAATGGGTTTTTTAAATCTCACTAGCCATTGTTCCTGAAGCGTCTCATGTCTTTTCAACCCAAAGGACTAAATTTGGGGGGCTGTTAAAGAGCTGGAGCCTTAAAATTCCACCTGTTCTGGAGGAGGTTGTTTCTTTTTTTAAAAAACCCTGAAACTCAATGTTTGTCCAATGCAAGGAAGAACACTAGCTGAGAAATGGAGGGAACTTTAAAGCTCTATTGATCTCTGAATCATGCTGAACACTGGGCAGAATTTGGTCTGTATTAGACATATCGTACTTCACATATGTAATGGAAATGATACTCATTTCCCTTGGGAGGGACTGTAACATGTCTTGAACTTGTCCCTGTCAAAGCTGATGAAATTATAACAACTTTCTTTTCTGAATAGCCAAATGTTCAAAGAAATTCTGGATTCTCCCTGGGGATTCCATAATGTAACTTGAAATGAGTGTGGGAAACTATATTATGTTATAAACCTCTGGCATGTTTTTGTCCTTAAATGATCTGCTAATGTATATTTTCACAACTATACATTAGGCAGTGTAATTCATAATACAGTTGTAATGGCCTGTTTTTATTCCCAACCACCTATTCCCAAATCATGTGGTGTATTATTGTTGTTGCGAGTTTTTCAAGATTCTCCTGCAAATAACTAATGCTCCAACTGTGGATCAAAGCTCTGACTACAACTAAAGTTTGCCATGATTTTTGTCACGTCATCTGTCATATTTCTGGCCGACTTTTCAGACAGCATAAATGTTGAAAACATGCTTCCAAATTACTTCCCCAATGATTAGTCTGTAAATAAATGCAGCTCAGTATTGAGCTCAGATACAAGGTGCATGTAACAATTCCACTTTTCCTCTTTCAAAATACAATGCACCATCCAGATTCCTCCTTTAATGTCTTTGAGGTTACTTTGCTTATTTTTAATTCCTGTTCTGCTTTCAAGCCAGTTGTGTCCCAGTTATTGAGGACACCATCTAGGAAGACTCTTTTTTTCAGTTCTGTCAAAGGCAGTCTAAATATTTTGGCAATTCAGTAGACCACTCAAAGGATAATTGTCTAAACAATGTAATATTAATAGTAAGCCTATCTCTTTGCTCCGCCACACACTTTAAGAATATATTGAATGTCCTAAGGGTCCCATAATAATAAATTGTACTTGGGTAAATAGTTCTTACTCATGGCAAATAGTCCTGTTTTGACAGCATCAATTCAAACCATCTATCTTACCTTAAGATAGTTGCCATTAAAAAAGTCAACAACATTAATCAACCTAGAAACTTTATGTGACTCATCCAAGTATATACTGAGCTAGCTGTCCTGATTACTGGTGAAATGATTCTTCTTTTTCTGACAGTCATCTTATTTTCTTTTTTAGAGATAGTGCTTCTTAGCTGTCATTGTGTGCTTTATAAAGTTCTCAGGTACCTTGCTCTACTGCCATTTACCTCCCTCGGCCATCATCTCATCCCACCTGCACACATCACTTTATTTTTCTAGTTAAACTCCCAAATGGAAACTTTTGGCAAGCAAGTGATCTGAAGGGGTGATGTCCACAATTGCTGCATCTAAGGAAAGCAAAGAATGTCAAACACACAATCTTCACAATGGTAATTCTGTCCATCAGAGGTAGCTTAAATCTCACAGGTTATAATGCAGCTTTCTTATAAAATAATTACAGGCCCTAGATTTTAGAGTAAACTGCTTTTTAAGAGAGGTAGATGTGTCAAAGAGCGGGATACTCATACTCCAGTTTGGCAGCTGAGGCATAAAAATAGCATTGTTTCTTTAGTGATGAAGGGTTATCTTCCATTATTAAAATGAGATTTACTGTGCTTCACAATAGCTAGGCTTGAATGAAGTCCACAAAGTAAATCATCCGAGCTCAGTCCGAATTCACTTACTTGTTAGAACTTATCCCTTTGCTCATCACCTCTTTCCCTTCCCCCCTCCCCCCCGATAATTGGGGAAATGGCTATTAATTTGTCTCAAGCAGCTGATAAATGTTTTTACTGACATAATAAAACCTGATGCTCTATAAAGAACAACTTATTGCAGCCCCAGGTGCTATTTAAATCATTGACTGATTAAATCTGGCATGGACTTGACCACCTCTTGTTTTCTGATACTCCCCAGTTGCCTTAGTGACCCAGCAGGAACATTAGCTTAGCCCAAAGGCAAACTTGACATTTTGGCACAGACCAGAAATGTGGAAATATTTAGTTCAAGTAATACCTACGTTCATTAACTGTGAAGCTTTTGTTCCAAAGATTTTTTTTACGGGGGAGGGGGAATTGGTTTGTTTTAGCAAGTAACGATACTTTAGTTGGCGTTCAGTTTTCCCTCTGTTAACATAAAGGTATGCTTTGCTTGATACACATTCTGGGAAAAGCCCCTCCCACCCCAAATTAAAATCTGTTTATTAGCATCACTGCCAGGAAAAGCTCCATGTAGGGTTTACAAGTCACAATCCTGGTCACAGCATGTTTCTGTGAAGGAATAAGCTTAATATTTGTAAAAAATGAATTCCTGCTTTCATTCCTGCCTCGCATTCTCAGTTGCTTAGAATCTTCTCCAAAAAAAACAAAAAAATTCTTTTGGGCTGAAGCTTTCCATACTTGGACTCAACCCACAGGTGAGTTTGTTTAGAATGTTAGAGTTAAATGGGTTGAGCCATCTGGATGATGGAGAGAGAAATATTAGCTAGGAACTGACTTTCTACATTATACTTTTGTTCATGTACTCATCCTTTCACACGTAGATACAGGAGTGCCACTGAACAGACTGCAAAAGAGGGAGGGGAAGCAATCAAAATGGGCCAAATGTAAGTGGCATTGTAATCCCGTATGCCAGGTCACACTGCCACTCACTCAAATTTGGCACAGCACCACTCCATCATACCAGCAGTGAAGGGAATCTGCCATTACACCACCCAGCTCCAGTCAGAGACTAGGAGGGTGTTGACCTCAGGTTGGCCCCTGGTGAGTTCAGATTCTCAAAAGGGGGGTGGGTAGGCATGCCCCCCCTCGATTAAAAAGTGATGGGGGACAGTGATTCTCCTTCCCCACCTCTGGCACCCATGTACAGATACCAGTACAACCATAAATGAAATACCTCTACAAACATTCATGTGAACAAAAACAGTCACAGAAATAAGAACATAATAAGTACTTGTGGCACCTTAGAGACTAACAAATTTATTTCAACATGAGCTTTCGTGCGCTACAGCTCACTTCTTCGGATGCATAGAATGGAACACACAGACAGGAGATATTTATACATACAGGGAACATGAAAAGGTGGAAGTATGCATACCAACAGGAAGAGTCTAATCAATTGAGATGAGCTATCATCAGCAGGAGAAAAAAAACTTTTGAAGTGATAATTAAGATGACCCATTGAAGGTGTGAGGAGAACTTAACATAGGGAAATAGATTCAATTAGTGTAATGACCCAACCATTCCCAGTCTCTGTTTAAGCCTGAGTTAATTGTATCTAATTTGCATATTAATTTGAGTTCAGCAGTCTCTCTTTGGAGTCTGTTTTTGAAGTTTTTTGGTTGCAAAATTGCCACCTTCAAGTCTGTCACTGAGTGGTTAGAGAGGTTGAAGTGTTCTCCCACTGGTTTTTGAATGTTATGATTCCTGATGTCAGATTTGTGTCCATTTATTCTTTTGTGTAGAGACTGTCCAGTTTGGCCAATGTACACTGCAGAGGAGCATTGCTGGCACATGATGGCATATATCACGTTGGTAGATGTGCTGGTGAACGAGCTCCTGATGGCATGGCTGATGTGATTAGGTCCTATGATGGTGTCACTTGAATAGATATGTGGACAGAGCTGGCATTAGGCTTTGTTGCAAGGATAGGTTCCTGGGTTAGTGTTTATGTTGTATGGTGTGCGGTTGCTGGTGAGTATTTGCTTCAGGTTGGGAGGCTGTCTATAAGCAAGGACTGGTCTGTCTCCCAAGAGCTGTGAGAGTGAAGGATCATCTTTAAGGATAGATTGTAGATCTTTGATGATGCACTGACGAGGTTTTAGTTGGGGGCTGTAGGTGATGGCTAGTGGCGTTCTGTTGTTTTCTTTGTTGGGCCTGTCCTGTAGTAGGTGGCTTCTGGGTACTCTTCTGGCTCTGTCAATCTGTTTTTTCAGTTCAGCAGCTGGGTACTGTAGTTTTAAGAATGCTTGATAGAGATCTTGTAGGTGTTTATCTCTATCTGAGGGATTGGAGCAAATACGGTTGTATCTTAGAGCTTGGCTGTAGACAATGGATTGTGTGGTGTGTCCTGGATGGAAGTTGGAGGCATGTAAGTAAGTATAGTGGTCAGTGGATTTCCGGTATAGGGTGGTGTTTATGTGACCATCACTTATTAGCACAATAGTGTCTAGGAAATGGACTGCTTGTGTGGATTGGTTTAGGCTGAGGTTGATGGTGGGATGGAAATTGTTAAAATCACGGTGGAATTCCTCGAGGGCTTCTTTTCCATGAGTCCAGATGATGAAGATGTTATCAATGTAGCACAAGTAGAGTAGGGGCGTTAGGGAATGAGAGCTAAGGAAGCATTATTCTAAGTCAGCCATAAAGATGTTGGCATACTATGGGGCCATGCAGGTGCCCATAGCAGTGCCGCTGACTTAAAGGTATATATTGTCCCCAAATGTGAAATAATTGTGGGTGAGGAAAAAGTCACAAAGTTCAGCCACCAGGTTAGCCGTGATATTATCGGGGATTCTATTCCTGATGGCTTGTAGTCCATCTTTGTGTGGAATGTTGGTGTAGAGGGCTTCCACATCCATAGTGGCCAGGATGGTGTTTTCTGGAAGATCATCAATGGATTGTAGTTTCCTCACGAAGTCAGTGGTGTCGCGAAGATAGCTGGGAGTGCTGGTAGCATAGGGCCTGAGAGAGAGTCCACATATCCAAACAATCCTGCTGTTAAGGTGCCAATGCTTGAGATGATGGGTCGTCCAGGATTTCCACGTTTATGGATCTTGGGTAGCAAATAGAATACACCTGGTCGAGGTTCTAGGCATGTGTCTGTACAGATCTGTTCCTGTGCTTTCTCAGGGAGTTTTTTGAGCAGATGCTGTAGTTTCTTTTGGTAATCATCAGTGGGATCAGAGGGTAATGGCCTGTCGAATGTGGAGTTAGAGAGCTGCCTAACAGCCTCTTGTTCATATTCCGACCTATTCATGATGACTACAGCACCTCCTTTGTCAGCCTTTTTGATTATGATGTCAGAGTTGTTCTTGAGGCTGTTGATGGCATTGTGTACAGCACAGCCTAGGTTATGGGGTGAATGATGCTGCCCTTCCACAATTTCATCACGTGCACGTTGACGGAAGCAATCTATGTAGTCACAGAAATAGTCATAGAAAAGCAAACACAAATGGTGCAAATGTGGTTGGAATGAATAGAAATTTGGAATTCATGAATAAATTGGGGAAAATGTTCTCCACTCTTCTCCCAGCTCTAACAGAAGTGTCAATTGTGGTGGCCTCCAAACCTTCCTACACTGGCTATGCATGCACCCTACTGCTCCTTGCGCACCTCATGAGGGTACCTCCTAACCACAGCAGTCCTTCCATGTTGGGTGACCACATGGCTGCAGCACCCTGCACAGTGCTGAGTTGGTTCCATAGGGCAATTTTAAAGAGAGCTTCTGTAGCATCCCCCTCTATCCTCCTTCCCTTATTGCTGCTCATGTCAAGTGGTGGCTCAACTGTCTGATTGAAAAATTGCTACATCTCTCATTCTTCTGTTCTTTTCCTGCTTCCTAACACCTTGCTCCCAAAGGCCTGTACATGTGACAATCAAGTGCTTCCAACATGCAAATACAAATGTCCTCCCGATGCTGTCCATATCTACACAAATAAAACCTCACCTAATATTTATCCAAACAAAATCTGTGAATACACATTCATGGAAAAATGCACAAAGAGGGTAAACATGGTTGAATTAACTCAAGATCCAATTTTAAAGATTAAGTTTGCCTGCCATTCTTTGATCAGATATGCCATTTAAATTGTGATTGACGTATATCTTCTTTTCAATTCAAAATTAATTTTAATTTGTATAAAACATAAGGTTAAAAGAGTATGGATCAGGACATATTCAACATAGCAAAATGAAATAGAAGATAAGTGATAGATAGATATACACATAACTTTAGGATTCCAGATACTGAGAACTGATCATCATGTTTTGGACACCTACCTCTTTCAGATAAGAGAAAACAGTTTATCTCCAGGGCCAATGGACTACACAGGGGTTTGTGGAGGACTTGAGTGGTCTCTGGGCCTCATGCTGGCCCTCAGCACTGGAATGATTTACTCCCTAAATCCATAATGAGGCTATAAGCAAATCACACAGCAAAGCATTGTGCAGGGGCATCTGCAGTGTATGAAATTTCATCCTGACTAAATACAGTGGTCTTTATGCAGTTGAGATGAAAGCATAATGCTATGTTAAAGGATAATTTTCAGTTACAGCTGGGATCTATTTGTCATATTTTTTACTAAGCTATTCTTTTATGCCTATTAATTTGATTGCCATGTCCAGAACAATTATTTATGCAAGAACCATGCCAATGGTCGTAAGTGGAGTAACAAAACATTAGTGTGGACAGCTTTGCTGTTTATGTATTTCAGAGAAATTCATGTATTACACTGAAATTCTGTTTAGCACTAATGTATTTATTTAGGGTCTTTGGTCATAAAACTTAAGTTCATCATAACTGCTTTCCTAGTGAGAAACAGAGATGAAGTTCACACTGGCAGGTTCTCTCAACTGGTGATTAAATCAAATGTTGGGTTTATAATACCAAATCCTGCTCATGATTGCAACAGCCACCACTATGTAGGGTTCTCCCCCTGCCACATTATAGAAGCACAAATGAAATCGGGTGAGTGGCTTTCAAGAAACCTGAAGAAAATGAGCAATATATATTGATAAATATAGATAGATATACCCGCCTGCTATGGAGGCCCCTTTTCAGAGCTGTTACTTGAAAACAAAAATACAGCATTAAAAAGAAGCATGTTGTTTGAAAGCTACTTTTAGAGGACTTAAATGATTTAATTCTGTGTTGTTCTTTGCTTTGCAAAGGGAAGTTCTCTAAGACCGGGGTAAACTTGGAGGTATTTTTAATATTATTTCTGAAGGATTTTTAACCAAAGTATCTTGGTCACATACTTCATGCTTGAACTGGGGGCTAGTGGAAGAGAGAGTCCACACATATTCTTTTGAATTCAATTTGAGTGTATTTGTGATGCTTTCCGTGAACTTTAAAGCACCAGAATTTTACTCTAAGGGTGCAATTCATCCCACTGCAGAGAGCCAGTCATGATAGTGTGCTTTGTTTTGGGTGATTTTCACCCTGTCTCCGTATTATGATTAGGGAAATGTGAAACTCAAAGCAGTTCAGGGGGTCTGTTCAGATAAGCATCTTGGGTCTGCAAGACTGGGTGATAATCTCACAAGTATTGGCACTCCCATTAGATTCCCTGAACTTTCCGCTTGCTGGACCAAAAGTACCATGTCAGTAGCACCTTTCTCCCTTTCGTGTGGCTTTCTCTCTCACTTTGGCTCCAGTCTTGTCCCGGGAAACAAGGAGGTCATGTACAAAACTGAAATGTAATTTTTAAAATCGAGAACCAAAATTTTCTGTGTCCAAAAAATACTGTGGATATTCGGTTCAAGTTTTGAGCAAGAACAGGAATATGGGGAGAAGCTGGCAAAGAGAAACAGACAAGAGAAATAAAGGAGAAAGAAAGGTGTTTAGTGGGAGGGTGCCCCTTTCAACCCATGGTTTTATAAGGCCGAGTCCCTGTAAAGACTTCCTTGGTGTCAGAAGGATTTAGACGGGATCCATAATGCTTCTGCTGTATTTATATTCACATGCCACTGCAAACATAGCTATACCTATCCCATATCATAACTGTCCTGGCTTGTGCCCCTTGCTCTTCAATTCCACCTCCATTTTCACTGTCTCTACTGGTGCCAGATTACATAGCATTCAGAAGGACGCCCAGTTGTGACAGTCTAGGATATGTTTTCTCCCTACATGATTACAGTGCTGCTTTTTCATTTGTCCTGCTATTATTGTCACTAGCTGTTGAGTTGCCTGTGCCAAGTGTGAACAGAACATATCACTGAGTACCTAAGGTATCTGCATGTCCTAGCATGGCTCGGTACTGCTTCAGAATGCACTTTCACTCTTGTATGAATATTGTGCCTATAGGGTGTGGTGTATTCTCGCCCTTTGGTGGCCTGCCACAGGCTAACAATTTGATACAATTAAAAAACTAAATTAATTTAAATTAAATGGATATTAAATTTCCTTCCAAAAAAAAGAAAATCCAATTAAATGAATAAATATTTCTCAGAACTCAGTTTTACACACAATCCAAACAATACCCTGGTTCTTCCAGCACTATTGGGTAATAACTTTTTTCTGATAAATGAGGTGTGTATGCCATGGTTTACACTGTCTATTCCAATCTCCAGATGGGCCAAAACCTAGTTAGTGGGAGTTTTGTCACTGATGCCAGAGAGAGCAGAGTTTGATCCTAAAAGACAAAGCAACTAACTGCAGCATGTATCATCACCTCTTACATTGAAAGTATATGACTCTTTTTACTTCCAAAGATTTCAGAAGCACTTCATAAACCTTACTAATTTATATTTATAGAACCTACATGCTTTGTTGTCAGGGTTGCAAAAGATTGTTGAGGGTGTATACATCACCCATAGTAACATACAGCTGTTTTGGTGGCATGCAGCCACTGATCAACAGTACAAATCAAGATTCAAAGAATTTAGGATAGGAAGCTGGGAAGAATACTTTACCTAACTGAATTGGGCAGAATTAGGAATGTCAAATGTTAAAGTCACATGATTAAAATGGGTGAGAAGAGTTTATATATGACAATTTAAAATGTTAAAAATAAAAGCAAACTTTACAGAGCAGATAGTCAGCACAGGTTTGCAGAGGTAGTTTGAGACTGTCAGAGTATGAACAGAAATAAAAGAACAAAGAAGTATGTATTGTAACTGCACTGAAGTGGCTAGAGTGTTTTGCTGAAAAGTAATGGATTACTCCTGAGCTTAAAGTTAAGCACATGCTCAAGTATTTTGCTGAACTGGGACCTTTAAACTGCACATTTCTAAAGCACTAAGCAGCAGTATTGTCTAATGGACTCTGAGCCTGATTCTCGATCGCTCTTCTGACAATGTAAAGAGACACTGTTGTAAATGAGAATCAGCTCCTACAAAATTTTAAAGCCAGCATATCAGAGTTAAACAAGTTTAATAAAATATGAGAAACAGTGCAAACAGGTGGGTTGAATCCTGTACACGGAAACATATCATAGAAGAAAAGTCCTTCTATAGGTTAAGAATTGTAGGTTAAGAATAGGTTAAGAATATCATGGATTTGGTATGTTCTTCATATTGACAGTGATGGAGCAGAGCTGGGCTGCTATATTGAATCTGCAGTGGGGGATGTGAGGAACAAAGTTCCTTTATTTTCAGAGTTGCATAGTCATATATACCATGATCAAAAAGACTTTAGATACAAATGTCTTTTGATCATGGTATATATGATTATGCAACTCTGAAAATAGCTAGTTAGCTAGTCTAACCATTCTGGGAGGAAAGAATAAGTTAAATGTGGGTACTGAAGCAAAGTTATGCAAGTCAACTGGTTGCATTTGAATTGTTCCCTAAGAATAGGCATTAGTTCTGTGGTAACACCTTTCAACTCTTGTAAACAGGTTTCTGTGAGAAAAGCCTTCAAACTTATGGCTCTTTGCCCATTAGTTTGGGGATGAAAACAAACCTGCAATCTGCAACATACAGTACTTCTCCAGTATATTAATACTTGGAGGTTCAGTATGTCTACATAAGTGTGTGACACTGATCAAAAAGAAATATTGAGCACTGAGCCAAGAGCCCTTTTATCTCTTGGAGATTTCTCTAATTACTTTGTCTTGTCTCTAGGCTTATAAGCAAGGAATCTTTTTTATTTATGTGTTTGTTTTTTTATGGTGGTTCTGACCAGGAAAATTTTTCCAAGCTATCACAGCAATAGTGGTCATGTAATTATAAACTGATGTGGGAAAATAGTCTTGGCACAGATTAAACTCTTGCAAAGTGATATCTCCTATTGGGAAATGCTACCAGGAGAAATTCAGTTCAAGGATTTCAACAACAGATACAAAGCCAGGGCTTAGGGGGAGTAATTTCCATTCTAATTGTATGGAAGGTAGACATTTAACAATTATTTTGCATAACAAATTTAAGCTGCCAGTTAATACATAAATTTATGTTCTAATAAATTATGGGTGGAAAGTAAGTATTTCCAGTCAGGAATTAAGTTCAAGAAAGGTCCAATGAATATGAGTTAGCATGATTTTTATAATTTTTTTGTCCACATACTGTGCTTTCTACAATTAGACATGTCTTTATCAGTTTGAGACTAGTTGCAATACATTTGACCCCTGTAGACTCTCAGAACCTTCAGCTAGTGCAGACTTGGGTAGCCTGCTGCAGATTCTCACAGGAAGGACCTCATGCCTACACACTGGCTCCGAACTTGTTCAGCGGTGAAATTCATGGTGTTGGTTTAGAAGCCCTATGGAGCTCTTTAGGGTTTAAGTCCTGCCTACTTGAAAAAAAAAAAACATCCCTTTCCTCATGCAATGCCACAGAATATGATAAGTGCATAGGTACTCACACTAACAGACCTCTAGTTTAAATGAGCAGTGGCTGGAGGAAGGATGTTTCCTATGAGAGGTTCTCGTCTCTGGAACAAATGTCCATCCTTGGTCCCATGGAACCTGACACCCTTCATTTAAAGAACATGCTACAAAAATGTTTATTTTCCCAGGCTTCGGAGAAAGGGACAAGTTGAGGATGGTGTAAGTGAGGTAAACGATGGGTGCTTGCCTAGATAGGTTAGGTGGCTCCAGAAATTTTTATTTTTATGGCTTTCACTGCTGCTTATGTCTATATATCAAATATATATACACGAGAATTTAGGTGCATTACCTAAAAGGAAATACATGAAAATAAGCACATTTCATCCTTGGCTTTATGTTCCTGGTGAGATATGGCCTTTAAAGGCCTGATTCTCCTCTCACAACAGTTTCACACTGGCACTAATTAACAACTATGATGCTATTTCAACAGAGATTCCAGAGACTGAGTCACAATGAAAGCTGAACTATACTCTGATCTTGAAGTCCCAGCCCAAATAACACTTTTTCAAAGGTGCCTTAGAAAGACTTTAGGTGGACAGACACAGGGGCTTCTGCCAGTTCACTGATAGGACAGTGGGAAGAAATTTGTACTGCCACTGTGTATACTGTGTCTGGTCACAGAGGGGGTTCTAGCTTTTAGTGCTGTAAACATGATACCTCTGACACATACTGTGCACGCGCACACACACACACACAAATAAGAAGAAACGAATGCGGTATTAAGTACCAGAGGGATAGCCGTGTTAGTCTGGATCTGTAAAAGCAGCAAAGAATCCTGTGGCACCTTATAGACTAGCAGACTTTTTGGAGCATGAGCTTTTGTGGGTGGATACCCACTTCGTCAGATGCATGTAGTGGAAATTTCCAGGTATATATATGCAAGCAAGCTAGAGATAATGAGGTAGTTCAATCAGGGAGGATGAGGCCCTGTTCTAGCAGTTGAGGTGTGAAAACCAAGGGAGGAGAAACTGGTTTTGTAATTTGCAAGCCATTCACAGTCTTTGTTTAATCCTGAGTTGATGGTGTCAAATTTGCAGATGAACTGAAGCTCAGCAGTTTCTCTTTGAAGTCTGGTCCTGAAGTTTTTTTGATGCAGGATGGCCACCTTAAGGTCTGTTATAGTGTGGCCAGGGAGGTTGAAGTGTTCTCCTACAGGTTTTTGTATATTGCCATTCCTAATATTTTATTTTTATCCTTTTCCGTAGCGACTGTCCAGTTTGGCCGATGTACATAGCAGAGGGGCATTGCTGGCATATGATGGCGTACATTGCATTGGTGGACATGCAGGTGAATGAACCGGTGATAGTGTGGCTGATCTGGTTAGGTCCTGTGATGGTGTCGCTGGTGTAGATATGTGGGCAGAGTTGGCATCGAGGTTTGTTGCATGGATTGGTTCCTGAGCTAGAGTTACTATGATGCGGTGTGCAGTTACTGGTGAGAATATGTTTCAGGTTGGTAGGTTGCCTGTGGGTGAGGACTGGCCTGCCACCCAAGGCCTGTGAAAGTGTGGGACCATTGTCCAGGATGGGTTGTAGATCCTTGATGATGCGTTGGAGAGGTTTTAGCTGGGGACTGTATGTGATGGCCAGTGGAGTCCTGTTGGTTTCTTTCTTGGGTTTGTCTTGCAGTAGGAGGCTTCTGGATACACGTCTGGCTCTGTTGATCTGTTTCCTTATTTTCTCGTGCGGAATTGGGAACCTCATCTATCTGATGGTTTAATGGACACCTTCAATGATAGTTTGGTTAATTTGAGAAAGTCTGTCTGCTACTCTTCCTTCCTCTCTAGTCAATGTCAGTTGCATATAGGTCTGTTCTGCTTCTCATTTTCATGCATCCCTCTTTCCACAGAGCACAGTAACAACCATTGGATGTAGCGAACTTTCAGCTACAGTTTTTAAGTGGTGTTTGATTATATAAGGTTTGACTCACAATGAAAGTAATAGGCTCATGTATTTACAACTGCTAATACAAATTTATAAATGCTAATCAAGTGATCAAGGTGAGCCTACCATGATTATAAACACATGTTCTATGTCATTCATTTAACATAGCAAGTTTGATTATAATTATTTAGAGTCTGATCTAGCAGTCTCATCAAGCAAACCCTTGCCCCCAGCTGCCCAATGATTTCAACAATCAAAACTCCCAACAGTTTCCTATAATTGCTGCTTTTTACTTTTTTATACATGTGAACATGTCATTTATTTTCTAATGTATCTTCTGTGTCAGCAGTATTGAATTAGGAGATATTGACAATGTGTACAGAGATAGTAGTTTTTAGAAAAAATATGGTATTCTTGAGTAGTTTCCAGCAATGCTTTGGGAAATCTAAACCAGGGCATTGTAGCCTTACTGTTATGTTGTTATGCTCATTAATGACCTGGAAAAGGGGGTGAACAGTGAAGTCTGCAGATGATACAAAATTATTCAAGCTATTTAAGTCCAAAGCAGACAGCAAAGAATTACACAGGGATCTCACAAAACTGGGTGACTGGGCAACAAAAGGGAAGATGAAATTCAACACTGATATGCACAAATTAATGCACAGTGGAAACAATAATCCTAACTATCCACATACAGTGATGGATTCTAAATTATCTGTTATCACTGAAGAAAGAGATCTTGGCATTGCCGTGGATAGTTCTCTGAAAACATCAGCTCAATGCGCAGCAGCACTCAAAAAGGCCAACCGTATATTAGGAGCTAGTAGGAAATGGATAGAAAATAAGACAGAAAATATCATAATGCCACTATATAACTCTATGATGTGTTCCAACTTGAATACTGGTGGACAGTTCTGGTTGCCCCATCTAAAAAAATTATAGTGGAACTGGAAAAGATTCAGAGAAGGGCCACAAAGATTATAAAGGGTATGGAAAGGCTTCCATAGGAAGATACACTAAAAAGCTTAGGGCTGGGCAGCTTAGAAAAGAGATGACCAAGGGGGGGATATGATAGAGGTCTATAAAATCATGAATGTTGTGGAAAAAGTGAAGAGAGAAGTGTTTTTACCTCTTCTCATAATACAACAACCGGGGCCACCTGATAAAATTAATAGGCAGCAGGTTTAATAGAAACAAGAGAAAGAACTTTTTCACATAATGCACAACTCAGCTGTGGAAGAGATTGCCATGGAATGTTGTGATGGCCAAAAGTATAACTGGTTTCAAAAAAGAACTGGATAAATTCGTAGGTGATAGATCCAGCAATGGCTATTAGCTAAATTGGTGAAGGAAACACCACCATGCTCAGGGAAACCCTAAACTAGAGCCCTGCGCAGGATTATTCTTCAATCCTCCTCCCACTTGCACCTGCTATTATGGCAGTGGGACCTGTGGAACCCACGGGATCCCAGTCTCACTGCAGGGTTCTACACTAGTCCTGCGTAGGTCTCTACCCTAAACCTCTGACTATCAGAAGCTGGGAGTGGAAGACAGGAGTGGATCACTCCATAATTGCCCTGGTCTGTACAATCCCCCTGAATCTCTAGCATGGAGACAAGATGTTGGGCAAGATGGACCATGGCGTGACCCAGTATGGTGGCTTATATTCTTATGCTGTTGCACACATCTAAACTGAAAGATAAGCACCTAGGCAGATTCTAGTGAAGGTTACTGAAAGATGAAATGGCGTGCATTACAAAGACAATGGGTATTTCTTCATACTGCGCTGAAAAAAGTGGAACTTGTAGCTCCTCTGAAGACTTACAAATATGTGGATTTACTTTACAATCAGCGCCTTATTTGTTTGTGGGTTTTTGTATATAAATATGAGTGAGTT